>NW_015162070.1:63840-110686 GCF_001447785.1 Gekko japonicus
GTATAAATTGGCGGTAGTAGTTGGAGAACCCCAGGAGGCGTTGAACATCCTTCCGGTTTTTGGGAGGCTGCCATTGGAGAATGGCTTCCACCTTCTTGGGGTCCATCAGCGTGCCTTCAGGGGAGATAATATGCCCCAGGAACTCAACAGACTTACGATGAAACTCGCATTTTTCTAGTTTCGCATAGAGTCCATGGGTGCGCAGGCGGTGCAACACTTGCCTTACGTGGTCAATGTGTTGAGGCACGGTGGCGGAAAAGATCAGGATGTCATCTAAATAAATTACCACGAAGCGGTCGAGGAGGTCACGGAAGATGTCATTCATAAAGCGTTGGAACACTGCAGGGGCGTTGGTCAAGCCAAAGGGCATGACCAAGTGCTCATATTGGCCATAGCGGGTACCAAAGGCGGTCTTCCATTCATCTCCTGCCTTGATTCTCACCAGGTTGTAGGCGCCACGCAGGTCTAGCTTTGTGTAGATTTGAGCTCCCCGCAAACGGTCCATGAGCTCAGGGATCAACGGGAGGGGGTACCTATCCCGTATGGTGATTTTGTTCAGGGCCCTGTAGTCATTGCAGAGCCTGAGGTCTCCTGTCTTCTTTTTCACAAAGAGGACTGGGGAAGACAGAGGAGACGTAGAGGGCCGAATAAACCCTCTGGCCAGATTTTTGTCCAAATAGTCCCTCAGCGCAGCCAGCTCCGGTTCTGCCATTGGGTAAAGGCGGCCTGAGGGTAACGGAGCGTCGGGGATGAGGTTGATGGCACAGTCGTAGGGCCGATGCGGGGGTAGCTGGTCTGCCTCCTTTTCGTCAAAGACGTCTGCATAGTCCTGATAGGTGGCAGGTAAAGCGGGAGCCGCAGCGCCCAGCAGCAAAGCAGCTGGTGATGGTTCTGGCGATGGTGCTGAAGACGGGGTGTCTACCATCGTTTCCACGGAAGGCGTGGGTGCAGGACTGGTGCCGAACTGGAGCTCCTGATGTACCCAGTCTACCTGAGGGTTGTTGTGGCGCAGCCAGGAGAGACCCAGGATGACTGGAAACCTCGGCATCCTCACCAAGTCGAAAGTTATTTGTTCCTGGTGCTGCTGTATCCACAAGGTGAGTGGCTGGGTTTCTTGGACGACGGGTCCGGAGCGGAGCAGGCGTCCATCAATGGCTTCTACAAGCGCTGGGGTTGCCTTCTCTTGAAGGGGAACGCCGTGTTCTTTGGCAAAAAGAATGTCCATGAAACAACAGGCGGCCCCTGAGTCCAACATGGCGTGGATGAAGAGCCAGCGGTTGTCTGGGAGTTGCAACCGCACTGGCACCAGGAAGGGAGTCTGTGGTGAGTATGGAGTACTGGAGGACCCCAGAATAGGCCCCAAACCGGGGGGTCCGGTCAGGCTTGGGGCTGCTCTTTTACCGGTGGAGCCGGTTGTGGTGAGCGCTTCTGCTTGGCAGGGCAGCTGGAGGCAAAATGCCCGGCTTCTCCACAATACAGACACAGCTGTTGAGTGCGCCGTCTCAGCTTCTCCTCAGAAGTAAGGCGGGGCCGAGCGGTGCCAAGTTGCATGGGCTCTGTGCCTGCAGGAGGTGGAGAGGAGCCGGGGGAGGAAGGCCGGTGGAAGGTCTGAAGGGTTCTGCTGGGGAAGGCGAGAGCCTTTTTTCTGTTTTGGCGGCGGCTCTGTAACCTCCCATCAATGCGGAGACAGAGATGGATGAGGGCTTGTAAAGTGTCAGGGCGTTCACTGCGTGCAAGTTCATCTAGAATTTCGTCAGACAGCCCTTCAGTATACTGGTCAATAAACGCTGCCTCATTCCATGTCAGGTCTTGAGCCAGCAGCTGGAACTCATTGGTGTACTGAGCGACAGAGGTTTTATGCTGAGTAAGAGCCCTTATTTTGCGGTTAGCTGTTTCAGCTTTCACAGGATTGGCATAAGCAGCGGCAAAATGAGCCTTGAAAGCCTGGAAGTCAGATAGTAAGGGAGAATTCCCCACCAGCAAGGGCGTGGCCCATTTGGCAGCTTGCCCTTTAAGGAGGCTTAAAATGAAACAAACTTTAGCCTTCTCAGAAACAAAGTCCCGAGCCCTGAGCTCAATATACAGATTACATTGGGCAAGGAATGCCTGGAACTCATCAACATTCCCACCGAAACGATCAGGAGGATTTATTGGGCAACGTGGGGGAGGTGTACCAGCATTTGCTACAGCAACAGCATTTGTAGCAGCCTGTTGTTGCAAAGCAATCACAGCTTGAGTTAAGTGCTGTACCTGTGCTAGCATTTCCTCCATGGGGTCCACACCTCCGGTTGCTCCGTCTTCCATGGTGGGGATGTGTGAGCGTTGTGGGTGCTGGCAATCTGTCACGGCAGGACCAGGGGGCGTGACACAAGCAAGCAAAAGTCCAGGAACAGTCCGAGGTCAAGCCGGGCAAATCAGGTAGCAAGGTTCAAGCAGGTTTAAATCACAGTCCAAAAGCAGGGTCAGACATACCAAAGTTTCAAGTCCATAAATCACAACAATACCAGAGGAGTCAGAGATGAACGCAGGGTCAACAAAGCCAAAGGTCAAAAGCCGAGGATCAAGCCGAGAAGAATTCCACAAGGTCTGGAGCAGAGATGCAAGGATTCAGGTCCTGAACAAACGACGTTGCCAGCACAAATGACTGCTGGCAACAGACTTGCATATATACAGTGCTAGCTAATCAACTCATTAGCTAGCCAGGAGTGAGGACAGGATCCTGTCAGTAATCAGGGCTAAGAGATCTTCTGGCACGCATGCGTGCATTCTGCCTTTGCTCTCTCAGCTGTTGTCTTCTTACATTCCTGAGCCTGGTTACAGGTGGAGGCGAGTCTGATGATGAATTACTGGGCTGCAGCAGAGACTGATCCCTTGCAGGTGTTCCCTGGGAGGCTCTATCCTCCTCACCACTTAGATAGCTTTCAGCTACAGGATCCAGTCTTTGCCTTTCTGCTGCAGTACTGTCCTCAGGAGCCTGTTCAGGGTCCTCAGGAGCCTGTTCAGGGGCATCAGCAAAGGCAGGCATGACATCAGCAGGGGCAGGCATGACACTCTGACCCATTTCCCATAGTAATAGTGATAGGGCATTAGTACTCCTTTCCCCATTCCACATATTTGTAGTGTATAGAAAATGGAAAAAATAAAAAAAATTCCCCTTCGGGGAGCCAAAAAAAAAAGACATTAGGGCATGCATGCTGGGGGTTGCCTCCCTCTGCAACACCTTTAAGGGCTGCATGGGAAAGTTCTGCCTGGTGAAATTCTATATACTGTTATGATAAAGGCATATATTGGGAGGAGGCATCATTGATCTTAGAAAATAAAGCTATGAGCTTTCACACAAAAGTTCATACCTTGAATAAACTTTTGTTGGTCTTAAAGGTGTGTTAGCCCAACTGCTTTCTCCTACAGCAGAGGGTAACTAAATTTAATGTTAGCTCTTGCCAACGTTTACGAAAGTCCAATCAAACCCAAGAAATCCAAGTGAAAGAGTCGAGACCGGTGTATTAAAATCAATTTTGTCTTTTACTAAAGGATATCAAGTCTCATTCAAACAATACAGATTCTTGCACACAAACAATCAAGTTCCTTTAGACATACAGCAATGGAAAATTAGTTATTTTACTGTAGGAGGTAGGTAGGACAAATGGTTTTATACTTATCTGTTTCCAGAAGCCTCTTCTGTTGCAATGAATAATGAGGGGGTAACTGAACTTAGAACCTAGGGATACTTCTATTCACACTGCTAGAAACCAGCTAGCAAACGTGTGGACCTCTCTTGGCTGTACACACCAGAGAAATCAAAAAGCATACACAAAGGAACTGAGACAGAGAGCTGGACTTAAGAGGCTGGTAAAGAAGACAGAGGACGAAGAAAGGGGATGTGGCTAGCAAAAACCTAGCACATGGCTTCTGCCTTATATAGGCTGAACCTTTGGGGTTGTTGGCAACCTTGCTATCCAAAGGATTCACCTGACTACTAGTCCGTCCCATCCCTAAAATTATTGGTGCATGTAGATGAAGGGGCTGACCTAGGGGTTTGGTCAATGCTTGAAACACTACCCTCTAACTTAGGTACCATCATCTGGTTAGGTGTCAAAGCTCTGCTTCAGAATCTCCTTTGATGTGCAGATAGATATCAGCTTTCCCAGGCATCAAATAAACATTCCCACAGGAAACAGCAATTCAGATGTAGAGCTCGATACGTGGATTGCGTGCCATCAGGTCTCTCATCAATGGAGGGCTGCTTGTCTTTAAGCTGTGGTCTTTGCTAACAAAGGATACATGTGCTTCTTCTCCCTCAGGCCAGGATCTTTGAGTGTGTGTCACCAGGCTAATTAGCATGACAGTACAGGCAGCAAGCAAACTTTCTCTCTTCAGGTGAATGTCTCTCACTCTGGTGATTCAAACAGTGTTCCCTGAACCTCTGGATGTGTATGTGTGTGCACAATTCATAGTGTCAGCCATAATCAGTCCACAATTATGCAAATATCAGTTCATATCTCAACAGGTGCCACTGGACTCTAAATTTGTTCTACTGCTTTAGACTGCTTTAGAAAATAAAGTTGGTATATGGTCTACAACAGAAACTCAATCCACAACAGATCTCCTACTTTGAGGTTTCTGGAGATTTAGGCTCTGCTTCTGCTCTCTCCTTGACATTCCCGGAGTTGCCACTCAAGCTTTTGCCTCGCAAGTCCTGGAGTTCTCATTTGTTTATTAAGACTTAAAAAGCTGCCTTCTCCCAAGAGGATAATATTTGAGACTAGCTTGCAAGCTACAAGTGGCAGCAGATTGTACAGCAGCTGGTAATTACATTGAGGAAGCAGCTGGCCTGATTTGAATCCTCCGGGGGACTTGAAAAGTTTTGTTGATTCTTTTGGGGGTTTTCAGGAGCAATATTTAGTGCTGACGTGTTGCCTTTTCTGTGTCAACTGTATAAGGAAGCAAATAATTATGACAGAGAAAGAGAATGTCATATTGTGTGTCCCCCCCCCCCATCCCGCAGAGAAAGAGTTACATTCTTTCCTACAGCAAAGGAGAATGTTGGCTTCATAGCTGGCCGTACTAAACTTCTTTCCTGGTTTCTCTTCAGATCGCATAAATCTCCTTACAGAGGTTTTGAGCAGGTAGATGAAAACCCTGGCAGTTACAACTTCCCACAGCTTGGGAATGATGCTGAAACAGCTGGGCTTTCTGCCTCTCATGAAGCCATTATAAGGAAAAAATCTGCTAGGCAAAAAGAGGACATCTGTACCTAGAACTGAAGGATATTGGTTCTATGGGTGTGGCCACAAACACCAGATAAAGCGGGGGGGGGGAGCGAGGATATTTCCCCCAGAGGAATTTGACCTGCAGTTGCACGATCACACCTCCCTTTGAAGCTGCAGGCGCAGCCTGTCAGTGTGTGATCAGATGCAACTGCGGGTGAGTCAGGTTGTTTTTTTTCCATTTGTTTCCCATGTGCTTAAATGAGGAATCAATTAATTGCACCTCTGCACTAAGGGCACCCTATGGAGTTTGCGATGATGCGCATACTGAGAAGGGGAAAAAAACAATGGCATGGAGTCGGGATGGCCTGATCAGACCATCCCTATGGCATGAGAGTGCGCTGGAGCAATCAGACAGGGGAAAGTCCATCCATGGCCTGTCGCAACCCGTTAACTGCCGGATTTTCCCTGGTGTCTTTTAACTCCACTTCTGCAGTGGAGCAGAATGGGTTGCCGATGGCTGTGGGACACTTCCCAGATGTTGCTGTCTGATCGCTTCCTTTAAATCCGCCCGGTAGTTGCACCTAATTGTGCGTCTGATCACAGCCTAAGTACACTTTCATACTACCGGTTGTGCCTCCTCCATGGATCTCTCTGGCATAACTTGGTAACTAATAAAGAAAAGGGAATTCAGTTGTGGTGGCTGACTGTTTTGCCTGAGGCTATGTCTCTAACAGCATCAGTGGGCAAAAATTCAGCTGGTACAGCTCTCCCCAAATATCTCAAAATAGTGGGGGGAAAATCTATTTGCTGACTTCCTGCTCAATATTCAGCTATTAAATGCATAAAAGCTGAGGACAATATATGTGTTGCCAGTTTGCACTGTCAGCATACATGCAGGGTGGGGAGAAGCAGGACTGACTGGCACAAGGTTTCCACATGTAGGTTCTTGCAGGTGTTCTGCTGAAAGAAATGTTGGGCCCGGTGGGCAGAGTTCCATTTACTCCCCAGATTCCATTGCTTCTTGAGTGCCAGAATTGTTGGATGGGAAGGGATCATTGGGCCTAAACTGATGCTACACGACAAGCAAGCTGGTGTTCAGGTGACCCAAGTGGCCTTGCTTAATTAGGGGGAGATGGAGAAAGAGAACAACCCTGACAATTTAATTATAGTGCTTTGTATATTTAAAGAGTGTTAAATCATCACATGGCAAGCACACTGTGAGTTTCCATGACCCACCAACCTGCTATTGCCTGTTATAACAAGGAAAAGTACCACCACCACCACCCCCGCAGTTCCTTCCACTGAGCTTTTAACAACAATTTGAAAATTAAGAAAGAGAAAAATTTCCAACTTGTCATCTTCATTTTAGAAAAAGCTTTGCCTTCCTTAGGTTCTATTTATTGAATTACTATTAAAGACATGGAGCAGTTGGCTAGCCACCTGTTCCTACATTTAGTCCAAAAATGTAACATTACTTTTTACCATAACTGCAAAAAGCAACTTTAACACATTACTAAGACAGTATATTCTAATATCATTAATGTTCCTGACTCACACAATTTGTTACAGTGCTTCTTTCCTTATTCTGAAGCTCTTTGGGTGACATCCTTGTTCAGGAACAAAGGAAGCAAACCTAGGTCCAAACAACATGTTACGGTATATCAACCCTGTGATTTCTCTGGGGGTTTACAGCCATATAATAGCTGTAAATTCCTCAATTTAGAAATGCAACAGAGCAAGGCCCAATTTGGATTGGGACTGTGATATAGAAGAGGGGCTCCTGCCTCCTACTTTACCATTTTCCTGATCCAAAACAGTCTGGGGATGTTATTTGCCTCATGGAGTGGGCTGCATGCACACTAAATGCTCAAATGTGCAGCACTCTGTCTGACAAAGTAAATAATGTCCACGCAGGGCTGTTTTGAGTTGGGAGAACAGTGCGGCGGGGGGGGGGGAAGCCTGTCTTCTTCCCATGCTGTTGTTCCAATCTGTATTGGGCCTCTGCAGCACTTTTAAATGGAGGTCCTACGGGGAACTCACAGCTGGTATCCTGTTGCAAGTCCCCATGGTGATCACATGGTAAATGTAACATGTAGTCTGGCCCATAGATGTGCTGGACAACTGGATGAAAGAATGATAGGATTTATTTAATAGTTGCACAGAAAAAGGGATTTGGGCTTGTGTGGTACGTCTTATAAATGCAAGAAAAGCTGCTCCTGTTAAGATTCCGTCTTGTTACATGAACAAATTTCTTGTGTGGCTACTTTGCCATGAAGCTTGTCTCTAAAACAAAACCACCACAAAACCCAGGGGTCATTTTGTAGAAAAACAGGTGCAGGAGCTCATTACCATAACTTATTTGCATATGCCACACCCACTGACATCACCGGATGTGTGTCAGAGGGTGGGAGAGCTTGTACCTGAATAAACCTTGGTCTTAAAGGTGCCACTGGACGCTTTTGAATTGCTAGCAATGGGGGGGGGAAGAAACATGCAGAGCAGCCCTCACAGAGGAGGGAGAGCTTCTACCTGAATAAGCCTTGGTCTTAAAGGTGCCACTGGACTCTTTGCATTGCTACCTATGTTGGGGAGACTCACGCAGATCTGCCCTCACAGAGAGCTTTTACCTAAATAAGCCTTGGTCTTAAAGATGTCACTGGACTCTTTGCATTGCTACCTATAGGGGGGCATGCAGATCTGCTTAGCCTGGCCCTGCAAAGATGGGGGGGGGGTCGGGGAGGGCTTTCCAGGTGGGCTTGGAATGGCAGGGGAGGGGAATCCACAACTTACCTTACTTCTTCTTTCACCTCCCAGCCGAATGAGGGGAGGGCTGCTGAGAGCAGGGGGCGGGGCTTGCTACATGTCCCTGTCCTCTGGCCTCCTCTCTTCCAGAGCGGTGCTCCGGTGAGCTCAGGGGTGAAATGAGGCCTGATCTTAATTAAGAATATCAATTCCAGATGCATTGTTTTTCCTCCCCATTTGATAATAACTCACCCATTATATTTCCTCATAAGAGATGTGCCATTACTTTTGTCTCGTCTCATCCACCAAGGTGTAAAAAGTATCTCACTGCCATTTAGAAGTAGCCTGCTGTACTTGTTAGCACGTTGTACTAAGTCCAGGGAGACCTGAGGTCAAATTGCCCTTGGCTATGAAGTTCACTGGGTGGCTAAGGGCTATTTTCAGCCTAGCCTACATGACAGGGTTGTTTTGAGAATAAAACAGAGGAGAGAACAGTCATATATACTGCTGTCAACTCCTTGGTTGAGCCAGTTTGGTGTAGTGGTTAAGTGCGCAGGAGAACCGGATCACTCCTCCACTTGCACATGCTGGATGACCTTGGGCAAGCCATAGTACTGGCACAGCTGTTCTTGAAAAAGAGCAGTTTCTGTCAGAGCTCTTTCAGCTCCACCTACCTCACAGGGTGTCTGTTGTGGGGAGGGGAATGGAAAGGAGTTTGTAAACTGCTCTGAGACTCCGAGTGAAGGGTGGAGTATAAATCCAATTTCTTCTTCTTCTTCTTCTTCTTCTTCTTCTTCTTCTTCTTCTTCTTCTTCTTCTTCTTCTTCTTCTTCTTCTTCTTCTTCTTCTTCTTCTTCTTGGTGGAAGGATGGGATAAAAATGAAAGATAGATATTGTCACCACTTAACATCGTAACTCTCAACCTGAAAAATGAATTGAAGGGGTTTTTTTGGGGGGTGTGTGTGAATATTTCATTCCTATCATGACTGTTGGTGGTGTGTTCAATTGATTCCCCCCTCCACACATGCACAATCTTTTATTTCATTTTATTTCCTCAAGAAGTGTTTCTGTAGATTTACAGGCAGATTTACAGCTGCTGTGTCATAAACAGTATGTTATCTCACAAGCACTGTAATAACTGATAATGGCTGCAGAGTCACCACAGCATTCATCAGTGATTAACCTTAAACACAAAGCAAAACATTCTACAGAGGAGCCTGGTTCAGCATCTGATCTTCAGTCCTGCTCAACAGGCAGCATCAAAATCTGCTGTATATATCAATGTCAGCTTGTGTATAGAGAGTTCTGTCGGCTTGGGATGGGTGTTTGTACATCCATTTCCCAGTATACATGAAGTACCTTTAGATATGACAATGAAATCAGAGTAGAAAACACAGCCAAAGCTGATGAAAGAAGGATCATTTTTCTTTTATTTTTTCAGTATCATTATGCCCCTGTATAAATTGATGGTGTGACCTCATTTGGAATACTGTGTACAGTTCTGGTCACCACACCTCAAAAAGGATATTATAGCATGGGGAAAAGTGCAGAAAAGGGCAACTAGAATGATAAAAGGGTTGGAACACTTTCCCTATGAAGAAAGATAGAAGCGCTTGGAGCTCTTTAGCTTGGAGAAACGACGGCTGAGGGGTGACATGATTGAGGTTTATAAGATTATGCATGGGATAGAGCAGGAAGAGAAAAGGTTTATAAGATTATGCATGGGATAGAGCAGGAAGAGAAAAGAGTACTTTTCTCCCTTTCTCACAATACACGAACTCATGGGCACTCAATGAAATTGCTGAACAGTCGGGTTAGAATGGATAAAAGGAAGTACTTCTTCACCCAAAGAATGATTAACACATGGAATAACCTGCCATAGGAGGTGGTGGCAGCTACAAGCATGGATGGCTTCAAGAGGGAATTGGATAAACATATGGAGCAGAGGTCCATCAGTGGCTGTCAGCCACAAGGTACAGATAGGAACTCTTGGTCTGGGGCAAGTGATACTCTGTATTCTTGGTGCTTGGGGGGGGGCAACAGTGGGAGGGCTTCTAGTGTCCTGGCTGCACTGCTGGACCTCCTGATGGCACCTGATATTTTTGGCCACTGTGTGACAGAGTGTTGGACTGGATGGGCCATTGGCCTGATCCAAAATTGGTTTCTCTTATGTTCTTTTGAAGGGTATGTGATAAGACTTTATCTCCCCCTCCCCCTTTTTTGCCATCCAGGCCTTATAACATTGCAGTGTTTTGTCTGTGTTTCACGGTTAACAAAGACCACACTGTGGGAAGAGTTAAAATCCATCTCCATTCACACCTAACAAATCGGGATGCACTGTGAATGCTGTTCTCCTTCATACAAGACTTTGAAGATCCATTCATAGATCTCCCAGTGTCATAGGTTTGCTAAGAGAGCTGGAGAAAAATGCCCTTTAATAGAAACTTAATGGAATGCTATTTACCTCCATGCCACAAAAAGCTCAAGCTGCTCATTGCCAGGGGTCATTTCCTGCAGGAGCGCACAGGAGCGGAGCTCGGGCAGTAAAGAGCCCAGGGGGCGGGGCACATGCAACACGCCCCACCCCCTGCTCCCAGCAGCCCTCAGTCAGAGCAAGAAGCAGCCAGGTAAGTTGCAGAGGCCCCCCCGGCCCCCCAGTCCAAAACAGTCCAGTGGTATCTTTAAGACCAAGTTTTATTCAGGTACAAACTATCCCTCCTCTGCGAGGGGAGATCTGCACGCTCCCCCCCCCCAATCGCTAGCAATCCGAAATAGTCCAGTGGAGTCTGAGCGGTGGGTGTTGCCTTCTGACACACTTCCAGTGATGTCAGGGTGTGTGGCATATGCAAATAAGTTATGCTAATGAGTTATGCTAATGAGTTCCTGCACCTCTTTTTCTACGAAATTACCCCTGCTCATTGCTATATATTAAGCCTCTATTAAAGGAACAGGATGTTTTTCTTCAGACCCCTTGGCAATCCTAGGTCTAGTTTGGCTTCAGCATGATGTTTTGGTTGCAAGCTTAAAACCTGTATGATGCCCATAGCTGGAAACACTCATTTCCCACCAACAGCAATAAAACTGGCAATTCTGATCATTCAAGGATGTTGTTGGTTAGGTTGCAGCCTCCCTGAATTCTTAGTAAAAGTTGACTTGCTGGTACAAGTATGGAAGCAATTCTTCTGAAGTGGTTCTTGTAACCAGCAATGACAAATTAATGTGAAATAGAGAGGCAAAAAATTCCTGAAGAAGAAATGTCCTGCTGCACACTGCAAAAAAAGTTAGAAATGTTTTTAATGAGCCATGCTGTCAACTTTGTTTTACTGAAAGCATATGTGGTGCACAGCTTTTGTTAAATAAAAAGGCAAAGAGACTCTTACAAGCTTTTTGTAGATGCTTTACAAGCTTGTAAGACATTGTAGGATTGCCAGTGGGATTTATTGCCAAGATTCCCAGAGATCTTAATTCTCTTTTGTGAGATAATTTCGCTGGTATGGAATTAACAGCCCAATGCTGTACATGTTTATTTAATGCAAATCCTATTGAGTTCAGTGAGACTTACTCCCAAGTAAGTGTACAGGAGTCTGTAGCCTAAGCCTTACCATCCCTACTCTTGCCTTGACTTGAGTGCACGTCAGATAATATCTTTGTAATATGTACATGAAGCCGCTGGAGAAGCTTATCCAGTGATCTGAGCTCAGGTGCCACCAGTATGCAGATGACACTCAGCTCTATCTTGTGCTTCCAGCAGATCCCAGGGAGGCTGTGGAAAGCATGAGCAGTTGTCTGGAGGTAGTTTTGGGATGGATGAGGGAACAAGTTAATCCACCAAAATGGAAGTGCTACTAGTAGGGGAAGAGTTGACCAAGGAATTAGGATGTCTCCTGTTCTGGCTGGGGTTGCCCTCCCCCTACAGGAGCAGGTTCATAGCTTGCATAGCTTGGATAACAAGGGGCAGGTGTGTCCAGGGGCACCTTTCACTAGCTTCAGCTGGGGAGCCAGCTACAGACCTGCATGGGTAAAAGAGATCTTGCAAATGCAGTGCATGCCCTGGAAACATCTAGACTAGAATACTGTAATGCACTCATGTAGAGCTATCCTTTAAGACTGTCTGGAAACTACAGAGTTGGTACAGAATGCTGCAACCAGAATGTTGACTGGACTGAGTCATAGGGACTATATAGTTCTATCTACACTGGCTCCCAATTTGCTTCTGGGCTCAATTCAAGGTGCTTATATTGACCTTTAAAACCCTATACGGTTGGGGTCAGCATACCTTAGGGACCGCCTACTCTCATATGAACTACCCATCCACTATAGTCACCTTCAGTGGCCCTGCTTGGATGCCTGCCATCTGAAGCTAGATGGGTGGCAACCTGAGAAAGAGTCTTCTTAGTCATGGCACTGAAACTTTACAATTCCCTCCCCAGGAAGATTTGTCTATCTCCATCTATTGTATTCTGCCAACAGGTGAAGACTTTTTTTGTTTTTTGGCATTCCCTCACTAACTTTTATTAGCCCTCCTCCCTATTTATGTGCCTATGTACTTAGGTATATGTTTTAGTTAATTTTCAAAAAATATTTTATACACATTTGTATTTTAAATGCTGTTTTAATGTTCGAAACATTTGCTGCCTTGGGGATCCTGAGTTGTGTGGAAAGGCAACATAGAAATGTTTTAAATAAAATAAACACATAACACCCATATAAAGATTGTTAGGTTCATGGTACTTATTAATATATACATGATAATGTATAGATACAGTGATGGCTGCTAACTTAGGTGACTTTAAAAGGAGATTAGACAAATTAATTCCAGGCTAGAGTCACAAATGGCATTAAGCTATGGTGGCTAAATGGGACCTCCATATTCAGAAACAGTGTATCTCTGAATATAAGGTGAAGACTTTGTCCGCACAGCCTGCTTGTAGGCCTTCTGGAGTCACCATATTGAACCACTGGGATGATCCAGCTGAGCCTTTTTTGTATGTTCATTGTTTTGGCAGTAGGAAGCCATTGCTTAGTGATAGCATAGGGTTTTCAGTTAGTAGACCGCCAGGTTCAGTTCCTGGTATTTTTAATTAGAGGATCCCAGGCAATGGCTGTTGTCAAAGAACTTTTTCTTACTGACATTGTCAAAAGTTGCTGCCAGTTACAATGAACAATACTGAACTAGAAATCTGGTTTACTTTAAGGCAGGTTCATAGAGATGTTTCATGCTCTTTTGAGAAGAGATGCCCTAGTTCAGTCACTGGCACATCCGGCTAAAGGATCTTAGCTATCAGATGTTTGGGGGGGGGGATCTTTGACACATTACAAAGATGATGCCAGTCAGAGTACACAATACAATATAAAACACATACCTGGAATAAAGATATTTCTTTTTACGGTTCTTTAAGTTTCAAAATAAAATATAGCTAACAGTATACATTCCAGTCCCAAAGAAGGGCAATGCCAAGGAATGTTCAAACTATCGTACAATTGCACTCATTTCACACGCTAGCAAGGTCATGCTAAAGATCCTACAAGCTAGGCTTCAGCAGTACGTGGATAGAGAACTGCCAGAAGTACAAGCTGGGTTTCGAAGAGGTAGAGGAACTAGAGATCAAATTGTGAACATTCACTGGATTATGGAGAAAGCAAGAGAGTACCAGAAAAAGATCTACTTTTGCTTCATTGACTACGCTAAAGCCTTTGATTGTGTGGATCACAACAAACTATGCCATGTCCTTAAAGAGATGGGAGTACCAGACCATCTCACATGTCTTTTGGTTATAAATCAAAAAAATAAATAAATAAAATAAATAAAATCACATGCCAGTCAGTGTGCTTACTTGTGGGTATTTTCTCTGCTGGTCTCTCTGCTGAGAGTCTAGTTACTGTAAACTGAAGGAGTGGTTTAATCCACTTGTACCCTAAGGGAAGGTGTGCTGCATTCTCTCTCTCTCTTTTTTTATAACATTTTTATTTTTCCAAAAAGAAAAAACATATAATTTATTTATTATTTATTTTATTTTTGGGATTTATATCCCGCCCCATCCAGTATACAGCTCGGGGCAGCTTATATATAATATAATACAGTAATGCATATTGATCTTTTCTTTATTACAGTACCTTATACAGTCATTAAATCTATCTCATTTTTCCACCATAAATTGATTATATAGTTTGCAAATATATGAATATACAATTTCTTATTTTCTACTAATTTTTAAAGTCTTGATTCTGTGTCTTTTCCCTTTATAAGTGTAAAAATAGTCTTCTGAAAACAGCCATCTATATTCCCTCTTAGTAGCAGCTTTTAATTCCATGAATTGTTTTTTTGTTGTTGTCTCTGAGATGGTAAAGAAGTCACTATTTGGGGAATTTCATCAGCCATAATTTTTTTATAGAGTCTCTGGTACATTTTTGTAAAGGTTGTATTTCTCTTTGTAGGCATAAATTCTTTTTTATAAGTCCAGTCATCTTGCTTGTAGGCTTCCTCTGTATTATCAAGACAGTCAACAAAGAGCTACGTTAGTAGTAAATAATGAAGTAACGGATTACTTTAAAGTGCAAAAAGGGACAAGGCAAGGATGTCTGTTGTCCCCATTACTGTTTATATGGATTTTAGAAGTACTGTTACGACAAATAAGAGAATATAAAGAACTAAAAGGCCTGACAAATAAAGGATTTTCTTATAAATATAGAGCATTTGCGGACGATGTAATGTTTGTAGTTGAAGAGCCGATAAAGAATTTACCAACTTTGATGGAAAGAATAAAAGAATTTGGAGATTTGGTGGGATTTTAGCTCAACAAAAACAAATCTAAAATAATGTGTAAAAATATGAATGAGAAGAAGCAAGAAAAACTACAGAAGTTGACACAGTGTGAAACAGTTAAAAAAAGTATCTGAGCGTTGAGTTGACAATGAAAAATATTGACCTCTATAAAAATAACTGAAAAACTATGGCCAAAAATACAAACAGATATTAAGAAATGGGACACATTGAACTTGTCGTTGCTTGGAAGAATATCAGTGGTCAAAATGAACATATTACCACGACTGATGTTTTTATTCCAGACGATACCTATTGTAAGAGGAGTAAAAATATTTGACTTTTGGCAAAAAGAGATTTCAAAGTTTATATGGGCAGGTAAGAAGCCAAGGATTAAGATGAAAATCTTGTGTGATGCGAAAGAAAGAGGGGGTTTTCAGTTACCAAATTTTAGACTGTACCATGATGCAGTATGTCTTGTTTGGCTAAAACAATGGGTTTCGTTAGAAAATAAGAAGTTGTTGGCACTAGAAGGGCATGATTGTAGATTTGGTTGGCACGCATATTTATGGTATGAGAAAGTGAAAGCTGATGGTTTTTTAAAACATCATTACATAAGAAGAACGCTCTTTGACGTATGGATTAAATACAAAATATTTTTTTCAGACAAAAGACCACTTTGGATTGTACCAGCAGAGGTAATAAAGCCTTTTTCGTCATCTAGAGGAGAAGATTGGGTTCAATATAAAGACATGGTAAAACAGAAGGGAAATACATACGAAATGAAAATGGAAGAAGATTTGGCATTTAGATATGGTTGGTTACAATATAGACAAATTTATGATGTGTTTAAGAAAGATAAAAAGGATTTTGGTTTTAGGGGAAAAAATAATGAAATCGAAAATGTATGGTTTGAAGGGGGGAAAAACAAATTTCTAAAATGTATATAGTGTTATTAACTTGGTATACTGAAGATGAGATGGTAAAAGAGCATATGATAAAATGGGCAATTAATATGAACAAAGTGATATCTATGTCATCATGGGAATTTTGTGGAAAAATGCAATGAAAATATCAACATGTAATAATTTAAAAGAAAATTGTTATAAGATGATGTATAGATGGTATATGATGCCAAAAAAGATTGCAAATATAAATTGTAATGTCTCAAACAAATGTTGGAAATGTTAAAAAGTAGAAGGTTCATTTTACCATATGTGGTGGACCTGTGAAAAAGGGAAAGAATTTTGGACTGACATACATGCAGAAATGGAGAATATACTGAAAAGTAAATTTAAAAAAGAACCAGAAATATTATTGCTGGGTTTAAAAATGGAAGAAGTCAACATGATGAAAAGGACACTAATGTGGTATATGATAACAGCAGCAAGAATAGTTTATGCTCAAAATTGGAAATTAGACAGGATCCCAGATGTAGAAGAATGGATTAAAAAACTACTTTTTATGGCAGAAATGGACAAAATGACAAGAAAAGGATTTGGAGGCAGAATAATTTTTTGCGGACTGGAAGGATTTTAAAGACTATTTAGAGAAGTATTGGGATGTGAAGGACAATCTGATTTGCTTTGAAAATTAAGTTGATTTAAAAGAGAAAAGAAATGGACTTAATGCTACTGAGGAAGAGCAGAGGACAAGTACAAGTAACCCCAGAAAGAGTGAAGCGGCTGGGCCAAAGCCGAAAGGACGCTCAGTTGTGGATGTGTCTGATGGTGAAAGGAAAGTCCGATGCTGCAAAGAACAATACTGCATAGGAACCTGGAATGTAAGATCTATGAATCAAGGTAAGCTTGACGTGGTCAAAAATGAGATGGCAAGACTGAACATCGATATCCTAGGAATCAGTGAACTAAAGTGGACAGGAATGGGCGAATTTAACTCAGAAGACCATTATATCTACTACTGTGGCCAGGAATCTCGTAGAAAAAATGGTGTGGCCTTTATAGTCAACAAGAGAGTGCAAAAGGCAGTACTGGGATACAATCTCAAAAATGACAGAATGATTTCTGTCCGATTCCAAGGCAAACCATTCAACATCACAGTAATTCAAGTGTATGCCCCAACCACTGATGCAGAAGAGGCTGAAGTGGACCGGTTCTATGAAGACCTACAACACCTCCTAGAACTAACACCAAAAAATGATGTCCTCATCATCATAGGGGACTGGAATGCTAAAGTAGGAAGTCAAAAGGTAACTGGAATAACAGACAAGTTTGGCCTTGGAAAGCAAAATGAAGCAGGGCAAAGGTTAACAGAGTTTTGTCAAGAGAACACACTGGTCATAGCGAACACCCTTTTCCAACAACCTAAGAGGCGACTCTACACATGGACATCACCAGATGGGCAACACCGAAATCAGATTGACTATATAATTTGCAGTCAAAGATGGAGAAGCTCTATCCAGTCAGTAAAAACAAGACCTGGAGCTGACTGTGGTTCAGATCATGAGCTACTCATTGCAAAATTCAGACTTAAACTGAAGAAAATTGGGAAAACCACGAGGCCATTCAGGTTTGACCTAGATCGCATCCCTGATGAATATACAGTAGAGGTGAAGAATAGATTCAAGGGTCTGGATTTGATAGATAGAGTGCCTGAAGAACTATGGACAGAGGTTCGTGACATCGTACAGGAGGCAGCAATCACCACCATCCCAAAGAAAAAGAAATGTAAGAAAGCAAAGTGGCTTTCTGATGAGGCTTTACAAATAGCAGAGGAAAGAAGGAAAGCGAAAGGCAAAGGCGAAAAGGAAAGATTTACCCAACTGAACGCAGATTTCCAGAGAACAGCAAGGAGAGATAAGGAGGCCTTCCTGAATGAACAGTGCAAAGTAATAGAAGAAAACAATAGAATGGGAAGGACTAGAGATCTCTTCAAGAAAATTGGAGAAATCAAGGGAGCGTTCCATGCAAAGCTGGCCATGATAAAGGACAAAAACGGTAGGGACCTAACAGAAGCAGAAGAGATTAGGAAAAGATGGCAAGAATACACAGAAGAACTATACAAGAAAGACCTCGATGTCCTTGACAACCACGACGGTATAATCACTGACCTCGAGCCAGACATCCTGGAATGTGAAGTTAAATGGGCCTTAGAAAGCATTACTAACAACAAAGCTAGTGGAGGTGATGGTATCCCAGCTGAGCTATTCAAAGTCTTAGAAGAGGATGCTGTTAAAGTTCTGCACTCCATTTGCCAGCAAATTTGGAAAACGCAACAGTGGCCACAGGATTGGAAAAGGTCAGTATACATTCCAATCCCAAAGAAGGGCAATGCCAAGGAATGTTCAAACTATCGCACAATTGCACTCATATCACACGCTAGCAAGGTCATGCTCAAGATCCTACAAGCTAGGCTTCAACAGTACGTGGATAGAGAACTACCAGAAGTACAAGCTGGGTTTCGAAGAGGTAGAGGAACTAGAGATCAAATTGCCAACATTCGCTGGATTATGGAGAAAGCAAGAGAGTACCAGAAAAATATCTACTTCTGCTTCATTGACTATGCTAAAGCTTTTGACTGTGTGGATCACAACAAACTATGGCAGGTCCTTAAAGAGATGGGAGTACCAGACCACCTCACATGTCTCTTGAGAAACCTGTATAAGGGCCAAGAAGCGACAGTTAGAACCGGATATGGAACAACTGATTGGTTCAGCATAGGAAAAGGAGTACGACAAGGATGTATATTGTCGCCTTGCTTATTTAATATATATGCAGAGTACATCATGCGAAATGCTGGCCTGGATGAATCACAAGCGGGAATTAAGATTGCTGGGGAAAAGATCAACAACCTCAGATATGCAGACGATACCACTCTAATGGCAGAAAGTGAAGAGGACCTAAAGAGCCTCTTGCTCAGGGTAAAAGAGGAGAGCGCAAAAGTGGGCTTGAAGCTCAACATCAAAAAAACTAAGATCATGGCATCCGGCCCCATCACTCCTTGGCAAATAGAAGGGGAAGCTGTGGAAGTAGTGACAGACTTCACGTTCCTGGGATCCCAGATCACCGCAGACTGTGACAGCAGCCATGAAATTAAAAGACGCCTGCTCCTTGGGAGGAAAGCGATGGCGAACCTAAACAGCATGATAAAAAGTAGAGACATCTCCCTGCCAACAAAAGTCCGCATGGTCAAAGCAATGGTATTCCCAGTAGTCATGTATGGCTGCGAGAGTTGGACTATAAGGAAGGCCGAGCGCCGAAGAATAGATTCTTTTGAACTATGGTGCTGGAGGAGACTCTTGAGAGTCCCTTGGACTGCAAGAAGAACAAATCAGTCAATCCTCAAAGAAATCAACCCTGACTGTTCCCTGGAAGGCCAGATAATGAAACTGAAGCTCAAATACTTTGGCCACCAAATGAGAAGGGAGCACTCACTGGAGAAGACCCTGATGCTGGGAAAGATTGAAGGTCAAAGAAGACGGGGACGGCAAAGGATGAGATGGTTAGACAGTGTCAGAGAGGCAATGAACATGAAACTGAGCAAACTTCAGAGGACAGCGGAAGACAGGAGGGCCTGGCGGGATCTAGTCCATGGGGTCGCGAAGAGTCGGACTCGACTGTGCGACTGAACAACAACAACAAAAGAATTTAAGATTTAAACTGGTGGTGGGAATGCTGTTGGAAGCCTATGAAAGGGGGGAGTAAGAAGAAAAGGATATATATATTGAAGTTGATATATGTGAAATGTGTAATATCCTAATAAAAAGTTGTTTTAAAAAAAGACAGTCAGGTCTTTTGTCCTCCTTTTTCGATGCTGTTTGGGCTGTTTCGCTCTTAGTTTTAAATCATTGCATCCATGTTTGGATTTCTGTCTGTACTGAGTGAAAGGTTTCTTCAACTGCTTTTTAATGGTCACAGTGATTATATTTTGAAACATATTCAAAAGGTCTTCCAAGGAAGCCTGAGTGGATTTATTGTCCATAGAGTCTGGTGTAACTAAGAATGAAGCCTCCAAGGTCATTTGCAGTCTGTCATTACAAATCATTTTCTAAATTGTTTTAAAGCCAAAGAATCTCTATAAATGATTTCCCAAGCCAAGTTTTACAGAGATAACAGTTGTTTTTTTAATTCAAATTTGTACCCTGCCCTCCCTGCCTAAGCAGGCTCAGGGTGGCTTACAACAATAAAGCATAATAACATTGAAATATCATAAAATTTCTAAAACAATTAATTAAAAACATATTATATCAATGTAAAGTGCTAGCAGTGGTGTTTTCCTATCATATAGATGGTACTATACATTGTATAGATAGTTTGTGTGTTCAGCTTGTTGGTCATCTCATATCTAAGCGGCAGGCTCAGGCTGTCAGTGGTAGACCAGGTACCAGGCTCTACATGTTGATGGTGATAATGATGGTCATAACGGTGATGGTAATGGTGGTGGTGGCTCCTAATTAAAGGCCTCGTGGAGTGTATGTCAGCAACTGCTAGACAAAGCTAACATAGGGCGGAAAGCTAATCAATTGTTTACATTCCAAAGCAAAGTAGTAAAAAAAAGTGGACTTTTACAGTTTCAGTAAAGATAAGCATACATTGTTATGGGAACGAAATACATAAAAAGTTCAGAAAAGATCCATTAAAATATAAGCCTTTATAATTCAAGTATTTAAATTATAACAGACCCCAAGGTTCAGTATTTATTTCAGAGTCTTCAGAGCCAGTTTGGTGTAGTGGTTAAGTGTGCGGACTCTAATCTGGGAGAACCGGATTTGATTCCCCACTCCTCCACTTGCACCTGCTGATGTGACCTTGGGTCAATCACAAGCTCTGGCACAGCTGTCCTTGAAAAAGAGCAGTTTGTGTCAGAGTTCTCTCAGCCCCACCCACCTCACAGGGTGTCTGTTGTGGGGAGGGGAAGGGAAAGGAGTTTGTAAGCCGCTCTGAGACATTGTAAGTCGCTCTGAGACACCTTTGGGTAGTGGAGAGCGGGGTATAAATCCAACCTCTTCTCTTCTTCTTCTTCTTCTTCTTCATGAAAAGGGAAAGAAGAATTATTAGGCTCTCGATAAAGTTCAGAATCATAGAGAAGATAATAATTCTTGAAATTATCAGTTGGACAGGATGCTCTCTTGTTTTCTCTGTCCCATAGGTTATTTATGCAGTTAATTTTAAATACTATTGGTAGCCGTGGCAAAAATAGGGGGGGGGGGCAGAAAAGAAAATTCTTCACCCCTACCTTCCAGTCTTTTTAATCTTTAAAAGGGACTGATGTTATATAGTAGAATTTTGTGTAAAGTTGCTTTAAGAAGTACTCATGGTGCTAAGCTTCATCAATGTTGTAGATGAGGTTCAAACTTTTAATTTCCTCTAAGTGGGTAGCAACAGCTAGGCACTCATGGCTGCTATGAGTGCTCTTCTTCATCTCTTGCTAGAGACAATTCACAGGCTTCCACTCACCTGTTGCCACAGGTGGGGGCCTGAATCGCGTCTCTTGCACTGCACCCCCCTCCAGGGAGTGCAGGGGAGCTCGGGAGCCCCCGAGTCTCCTCTAACGATAATGAGAAGCTGGCAGTGCCTGGGAGCAAGTCCTGGCTCCATCTGTCTTGCAGCGCTGCAACCTGGACTCCCCCCAGTGTGGTGCATTCTCTAGTGTTTAAGTTTTATTGAGTGTTTTCTCTTGTAGTTCAGTCTACCTTTTGTTGTGTTCTCTATCTGCTGTGGGTATTTGTTAGTGCTTGTGCTCTGAAGGCCTCTTTGTTGTATTAGTGGCCTGTAGTCAGTTGTCTTTTTGCAAAATCCTGTTGCAGTAAATTCATTGAAAGCAAACTCCAGACCATGGTTTGGATTATTTCCTAAACTCTGCCATCAGTCCTTGTGTGTGTGGACTGCAAAGCTTTCAAGAAAGAACAGATTTCCTTCTCCTAGCCTTGAATAGAAATCCTCTACTACAGATCCTGCAGGAAATTTGTTTACGGAGGAAATCCTGGCAAAGATAGAAGAGGAATATGCAAGAGTGATTTTCAGCTACATGGGACATTGCTCTAATACCGATGGGGAGGATTTCATGGTTTTTTACTAAATTATCAATGGCACAATCATATGTGTCATTTGTATGCAAGTAAACATTAATTGGAGATTATGTAATCTTTTGAGCACTTTTTTCAAGATGGTTCACTTACAGGAATTGCTGCCATATTGCTAGGACTGTGAATTGGTGGGATGATAAATTAGCATTTAAGTGTGCTCCTATCTGGACGCATGACATGGATCATTCCTGTAATTAAAAATAGTGGTTATATGAAAAAACTGTGTTGTAATAGATGATTTTAGACACTCTCAATGACTGTGCTATGGAGCAGATGGTCACAGAACCTACCAGGGGAGTGGCGATCCTGGATTTGGTCCTAAGTAACGCCCAAGACCTGGTGAGAGATGTAAAACTGATTGCACCACTTGGGAACAGTGACCATAATGTTATTGAGTTCAACATTTGTATAAATAGGGAGTTGCCCAAAAAGACCAACACAACCACTTTTAACTTTAAAAGGAGTAACATTTTGGAAATGAGGGGACATGTGAGGAGGAAACTGAAAGAAAAAGTAGAAAGGGTCAAAACCATTGAGGAAGCTTGGAGACTATTTAAAACTACAATCCTAGAAGCTCAGAAAAAAAATATATACCGCAGGTTAGGAAGGACACAAATAGGTATAGAAAAAAGCCTGCATGGTTAACAAACAAGTAATGGAAGCTGTAAAAGGTAAGAAGGATCCCTTTAAGTGGTGGAAAGCTAGTCTCAGTGAGGTTGCTAAAAAGGGAACACAGGCTGTGGCGAATAAAATGCAAGTCTGTTATCAGGCAGGCAAAAAGGGAATATGAGGAGCATATAGCAAAAAACATAAAGACCAGCAATAAAACTTTCTTCAAATACATTAGAAGCAGGAAACCAGCCAGGGAGGCAGTGAGGCTCTTGGATGACCAAGGCGTAAAAGGAGTACTGAAGGATGATAGGGAACTGGCTGAGAAGCTGAATGCATTTTTGCCTCTGACTTCACTGTGGAAGATGAGAAGTGCTTGCCCACTCCAGAACCGCTGATTTCAGGAGGGGTGTTGAAAGACCTGAGTCAGATTGAGGTGATGATAGAGGAAGTCCAACGACTGATAGACAACTTAAAAACTAATAAATCACCAAGCCCGGATGGAATACATCCGAGAGTGAACTTGTGGATCTCCTGACAAAAATATGTAATCTTTCATTAAAATCTGCCTCCATTCCTGAGGAGTGGAAGGTAGCTAATGTCACTCCCATCTTTAAAAAGGGTTCCAGTGAAGATCCGGGAAATTACAGGCCAGTCTGTCTGACGTCAATACTGGGTAAATTGGTGGAAACCATTATTAAGGAAAGAATTAGTAGGCACATGATGAACAAAACCTATTGAGGGAGACTTAGCATGGGTTCTGTAATGGAAGATCTTGTCTCACTAACCTGTGTTCTTTGAGGGAGTGAACAAACATGTGGACAAGGGGGACCCAATAGATATTGTTTACCTTGACTTCCAGAAAGCTTTTGATGAAGTTCGTCATCAAGGACTCCTAAATAAGCTCAATAGTCACAGGATAAAAGGACAAGTCCTTTTGTGGATCAAAAACTGGCTAATTAATAGGAAACAGAGAATGAGTATAAATGGGAAATTTTCTCAGTGGAGGGTGGTAAGCAGTGGGGTACCGCAGGGATCAGTACTTGGTCCGATGCTTTTTAACTTGTTCATTAATGATCTGGAGTTGGGAGTAAACAGTGAAGTGGCTAAATTTGTGGATGACACAAAGTTGTTCAGGGTGGTGAGAACCAGGGAGGATTGTGAGGCACTCCAAAGGAATCTGTTGAGGATGGGCGAGTGGGCATCAACATGGCAAATGGGGTTCAATGTGGCCAAGTGCAAAGTGATGCACATTGGAGCCAAAAATCTGAAATATAAATACAGGTTGATGGGGTCCAAACTGGCAGAGACTGACCAAGAGAGAGATCTTGGAGTCATAGTAGTTAACTCAATGAAAATGTCAAGACAGTGTGCGACTGCAATTTAAAAAGGCCAACGCTATGCTGGGGATTATTAGGAAGGGAATTGAACACAAATCAGCCAGTATCATAATGCCCCTGTATAAATCAAGAGTGCGACCTCATTTGGAGTACTGTGTACAGTTCTGGTCACCACACCTCAAAAAGGATATTATAGCATTGGAAAAAGTGCAGAAAAGGGCAACTAGAATGATAAAAGGGTTGGAACATTTTCCCTATAAAGAAAGGTAAAACGCTTGGGGCTCCTTAGCTTGGAGAAAAGACGGCTGAGGGGTGACATGATTGAGGTTTACAAGATTATGCATGGGATAGAGCAGGTTGAGAAAGAAGTACTTTTCTCCCTTTCTCACAATACAAGAACTTGTGGGCACTCAATGAAATTGCTGAGCAGTGGGGTTAGAACAGATAAAAGGGAGTACTTCTTCACCCAAAGAGTGATTAACACATGGAATTCCCTGCCACAAGAGGTGGTGGTGGCTACAAGCATGGACAGCTTCAAGAGGGAATTAGATATGCATATGGAGCAGAAGTTCAGCAGTGGCTATTAGCCACAAGGTATAGATAGGAACTCTCAGGCTGGGGTAAGTGATGCTCTGTATTCTTGGTGCTTGGGGGGGGGGCAACAGTGAGAGGGCTTGTAGTGTCCTGGCCCCACTACTGGACCTCCTGATGGCCCCTGGTATTTTTGGCCACTGTGTGACAGAGTGTTGGACTAGATGGGCCACTGGCCCGATCCAACATTGGCTTCTCTAATGTTCTTATGTGGATCTCCTGAAGGCACCTGGTATTTTTGGTATTTGCAGTCCATGGGGTCGTGAAGAGTTGGACTTGACTGTGCAACCGAACAACAAATGCACATAGCACATTCTTCTTCCATATGCTTAACTACCCAATATATATAGTTAATTTTGCATATGAAGAAAACTACAGAGGTCAGAACAGATTTTTCAAATAATTGATTTTCTAGTCTGTTCCTTTCTCTTTTTATTATTTGTTGGGGAAAGCCCAGGAAATGTATCTCAAAAATCCACAGGGTAGAAAAGAACTGTCATGCTTCCTAGGTCTTGCTATAGGAATGAAGGGTAAAATGTGTTAGGTATCCTGAGGAGGAGGCCACACAGAAGATTCATAACTTTATTGAAACGATAAAGTCATATCAGGAGGAAACCTTTTAATGGAACTGGCCTCTAACAGGAGAAAAGCTAAATTGGAAATGGAAAGTGAAACACCTATTGCTAAGAGGGTGATTCTACCACTTAGGATGGCAAGACAGAAGGGACAATATACTAACAATACTCTGCTCCTCTGGCTAGGGTTGCCAGCTCCAGGTTGGGGAACTCCAGGAGATTTGGGGGTGGAGCATGGGCAGGATAGGGACCTCAGTGGGGTACAATGTCACAGAGTTCACCCTCCATGTTCCATAGCATACACTTTCTCCATGGGAACTGATCTCTGTAGTCTTGAGATGAGCTGTAATTCCAGGGGATCCCCAGGTCCCACCTGGAGGCTGGTATCCCTACCTCCAGCTCACAGTTTTGAAGATACTGATGATGGGATCCCATGCAATGTAGCAAACCCAGATCATGCAACCCAGGGATTCTTCCCAGCCAATTCAGGGGTTCATATGGTGACACTTGATGCTTTAGTAGGCTTTGGGTTGTTCTCCACGTGGGGCCTGGAGATCTCCTGGAATTACAGCTGATCTTCAGACCACAGAGAGAGGTTCCCTGCAGAAAATGGCTGCTTTGGAGTTTGGATTCTATGGTATTACACCAAATAAGGTCCACCCTCTCCCCTAACACCTCCATCCCTAGGCTTCCTTCCCATATGGTTGCCAACCTCCAGGTGGTAGCTGGAGATTTCTTGGGATTGCATCTGACCTCCAGGTGACAAAGATCAGTTCCCCTGGAGAAAATGGCCACTGTGGAAGGTGGACTCTATGGCTTTATACCCTATTGAAATTCCTCTCCACACTCTGTCCTCCTCAGGCTTCACTCCCAAAATCTCCAGGTATTTCACAACCCAGAGCTGGCGACCCTATGGGACCCCAAATCTCTAGGAATTTCCCAAACCAGAGTTGATAGAGCAGCTGCAAGAAGGCTGAGCTGAAATAGTTCTCACCTGACCTGAGTGAGAATGTACTACTCTGATGATCAGAGCTGTCTTGTGGTATGTATGGGTGGAGGCATTCCCAGAGATACAAGGGTTTCATGTCATGAAGTGCTTTTAATATCAGAACCTTTAATTGAACATGGAAGCAAACTGACAGCCAGTGTATCTATCTTAAACTTATGGCAATGTGCTTAAAACACTTAACCCCATCAACAATCTCTTTGCCACATTCTGTACCAATTATAGTTTCTGTTATGTTATCCTCAAGGACAGCCCCAAGTGTAGCATGTTACAGTAGTCTGTTCTCAAGGTTACTGTAGCTGCATTGGCATGGCTAGATTAACTTAGTCTTTAAAAGGGACAATTTTCATGATATCCCCTGTTGGTGGCCATGGGGGATCTGGCACCCCTATGCCATATAATGTTTGAAAAGGGCGCTTTTGGCTACCTGGCTTACCACAGGTAACAGAAAAGTTGCTGCCAGTACAATACAGCTAATCTTTATGGGTGCTATCACATGTGTCTTCTGGGAAGGATGTGTTACTTTCTGTGATGGAGAATATGTGCAAGGTGAATGTAAGGACAAAATATTTCAGCAGAGCTACATGAGCTCCAGGGAAAGGATAACAAGGAGGTCATACAGACTGCATGATGTAAGACTTGAAAGACAAATATCACCTCTTATTCAAACACTATTCAGTTATCCCAATGTGAATATGTGATCTGCATGCTAGGTTTATTCAACAATGCTCAGGTGGAATGCTCTGAGTCTTTATGCTATCTCCCTAGTATCTCTTATAGCAAAGACTTTTCACACAGATCAATGACAAATTTACTGGCAAAGGAGGAGGAGAACAAGGAGGAGGAGGAGGAGGAGATTGGATTTCCCTGCCCTTCACTCAGGAGTCTCAGAGTGGCTTACAAACTCCTTTCCCTTCCCCTTCCCACAACAGACACCCTGTGAGGTAGGTGGGGCCGAGAGAGCTCTGAGAGAACTGTCCATGAGAAAACAGCTCTGACAGAACTATGGCTTGCCCAATGTCATCCAGCAGCTGCAAGTAGAGGAGTGGGGAATCAAACCTGGTTCTCCCAGATTACAGTCTGTGCTCCTAACCACTACACCAAAGTGGCTCCTAACAACTACACCAAACACCAAAGGGTTGCCAACTCTGCCCTGGGAAATTCCTGGAGATTTGTGGTGGTGCCTCAGGAAGGGGGAATTTGGGAGGGATATTTCCTAGGGTTTGTCCTCTGAACCTGCCATTTTGTCCAGGGGAACAAGCCTCTGCAGTCTGGAGAGCAGCTGTAATTTTGAGAGGTTGGCAACCCTATCAGTAGACCAGGTTTATATTCATTTGGTTGTGATGAACAAAGGCACTAATCTATTTTTTCCTGTTGTATATGATCAGCAGGTTGATGGTATAGGTCTTTACAAAGAGGACTGTGTAAACTCCACTGTGTAAACTTTACAGTAGCATCAGGCAGGGTCATTAGACTTGAAAAAGAAGAAGAAGAAGAGACTGGATTTATACCCTGCCCTTCACTCAGAGTCTCAGAGCACCATACAAACCCCTTTCCCTTTCCCTTCCCCTCCCCTCCCCTCCCCACAACAGATACCCTGTGGGGTAGGTGGGGCTGAGAGAGCTCTGACAGAAACTGCTCTTTTTCAAGAACAGCTCTGCCAGAACTATGGCTTGCCCAAGGTCATCCAGGAGGTGCAAGTGGAGGAGTGGAGAATCAAACCCAGTTCTCCCAGATTAGAGTCCACGCACTTAACCACTACACCAAACTGGCTCTCAGCACATAAAAACAATCAGAAGGACCAGTAGCAATTTCTGCTAGCTAATTCTGATCTTATATATAATCCTCTTTTTGTGTGACTCTTTTCTGAACATTCCACATGCTTCCACAGCCTTTGGATCCCTGACCTGTCACTCCGATGGTGTGCCAATGGCTGCATGCTGGATGCTGTATCTGCTCCTTTTCTCCGCCCACTCCCCCTTCAGCCACTGTGCCCTGTCAGAACGGCTTTCTCTCTTAACGAAGACACTTCTCCTGCTTGCCTCCTGTGTGGGAATAACTCTTCCCTCAGTGGTTGTTGGTAGATGTAACGAAATGGCAGTTACCTGTGTTTGTAAGATGGCTGTGGTTCTTTGTTTAAAATGTTTCCCCATCAGGTTTAATTGAGCTGTAGTTCCAGAGAGGCCTGCAGGGGTATCATTCACTGGGTTGAATGGGGCATCCTCATCTGCTGGCCTACAGTTCCCAGCTGCCCCAAGGCCAAAAAGTGCGGGAAAACAGGGATGGTCCCAAGGCAGTCTTCGTCCCTGGGAGCAGCAGAAATTCAGCCACTCCACAGTCGCCTGGACTGGGGAATGAATGGAAGTTTCCCTGCTCTCTTGGGCAACATAGAGAGGCTGAAGTACAGGTGAGCCCACAACCTCCAGAGGTAGAGAGTATTGTGTATAGGGAAAAAGGATTGCATTTAACCCCTGCTGATTTATGTCCTGTTGGTTCGATTGCATTTAGCCCCTGTTGATTTATGCCCTTTTGGTTCACAGTGTGCGCTTACTCCTACAGTGTTTGTGTGCTCCATAATTGTATAAATAGTTAAATAAATTCTTTAATTTGGGTTAATAATCTGTATTGTGCTCTGACCACATAGTCTCCCCTGCTCTGCACAATACCAAAGGGAGAGGGTAGCCCAGGGAAGCAAGGAAAGGCCAGACCGTTGGCTTGCCAACTTTCCAGGAATCCTCCAAAGATTGGGGATTCCATCTCCAAATAGGGAAATTCGGCCAGAGGGGTCTCACTGTCCCTCTAAAAAGGCAGTGACGATTCTGTGAGTGGTGACAGCGCTCCACCTGGAGGTTAGCTGCCCTAGGCATAGCAGTCAATGCTTCAGAGCAGGGTCTGCTAGATCCAGGTTCTTGCTGTAGAAGCTGAGTGGGTGATTTGGACCAGTCACAGACTTTCAGCCTAACCTACCTCACAGGGTTGTTGTGCAAGTCAAAAGGGGGAGAGGAGAATGATGTAAGCTGCTTTGGTCCCCATTACAGAGAAAGACTACTTTTCCTCATGGGAAACCATTGTTGCCAATCACTCAGAATTACAACTGCTCTCCAGATGGCAGAGATCAGTTCCCCTGGAGAAAATGGTGTACTCTGTGGCAGTCAGGGCTTCAGAGCATGGAAGAGGCTGCAGGTGTGTGTGTGTGGGGGAATAGAAAGCTGAAGAGTGAGGGGGAAATAAAAGTAGGTTGGTGATTGGCTGGGAAGGAGATAGGCTTGCCAACTCCAGGTGGGAAATTCCTGGAGATTTGAGGGATGGAACCTGGAGAGGGTGAGGTTTGAGAAGGGGTGGGACAGGTACAATGCCATAGACTCCACCCTCCCAACCAGCCATTCCCTCCTGGGGGACCACTGTTGCCAATATCAGGAGAGGGGTGGAAATCACTCAGAATTATAACTGATCTCCAGGAGGGAGGGGGAAGGAGATGGAAAGCTGATATCAGAGGGGCAGATAATGGTAGGTTGATGTTTGGCTGGGAAGGAGATAGGGTTGCCAACTCCAGGTTGGGAAATTCATGGAGATTTGAGGGGTAGAACCTGGAGAGGGTGAGGTTTGAGAAGGGGTGGGATCTCAGACATGTACAATGCCATAGACTCCACCCTCCCAACCAGCCATTCCCTCCTGGGTAACAATTGTTGCCAATCTCCAGGTGAAGGGTGGAGACCAGTGTTCCCTGTAAGCTGAGTTAATGTGAGCTAGCTCACAGTTTTTTAGCCTCCAGCTCACACATTTTTGTCTTAGCTCAGGAAGGATGGCTCCAGAGCAGACTAATTTATGCAGTAGCCAAGCCTGCTCACAACGTTAATGCTAGTAGCTCACAAAGTAGAATTTTTGCTCACAAGACTCCACAGCTTAGAGGGAGCATTGGTGGAGATCACTCAAAATTACAACTGCTCTTCAGGTAGCAGAAATCAGTTCCTCTGGAGAAAATGGTGGACTCTGTGTCATTATACCCTGCTGAGGTCGCCACAGCACATTGATGCTGAGTGCCCAAGGCCTTGGCACTCTCCAAGAGCCTCTTTGTAGAGCTCATTGTATTTATTTCCACAACGGGTCTTATTCCTAGTATATCTATATATGGCTCTTTTTGTAGCAGGAACTCCTGTTTCGGTAGTGGCGCTCTCCTGAACATTCCACATGATCCCACATCAGTTGGCTCCCTGATCTGTCACTCAGAAGCTGTCCCTATCCACTGGCTGCATTGCCTGAGTCTCACCTCCAGTTTGTTTTCCTCTCCCCCCAATAGCCAGTCGGAACACAGAGGTCATTTGTATATGTGGCCTGATTGGCCTTTGCCTCTAACATTCTAAACAGTTTGCTATTGCTGTTGGGAGTCACTGAATGTGTCCTGAATGCCCTGTTTTGTACCGATGGGGTTCAGTTATCTGACTAGGGTATGGATGTTGGGCCTATAAGGCATTCGGAAGGCCTTACGCATTTGGCTACAGCTGTAGGAGCATTGGCGGGAGCTGGGCATCTGGGCCCAGCTCTTGTGGAGGTATCAGCATGGGGCCAGTTCCATTATCAGGAAAACCGGCCTGGAGACTTCCGGTGGATGGCGACGCGCTTGCAGACGCATCTCCCGGACCTCCTGGGGATGAGGTCTGCCTCTGGCTGAAGGAGGGGGCATGCAGGCTCATAACCCCCCCCCAGGGACCCGGTGGAGGGGCCCTGGCCAGGGAGCTTTGAAGGGGTAGCCTCTTCAATGGCAGAATGCCAGAGAATTGAGGCGCCCCTTCGCTCTGGTGGTTTTTTGAGCCAAGAGGCCGAATGGTACAAGCAACGCTTACCGGAATCAATTGCAGGAGATCGAGCGAAAAAAATGCTGCAGAAAAAGGGGTCGCATGACCAACTATGAACATGAGTCAACTTAAAGGCGATTTTTAAAAAGAAAAGACGCTCCCTATCCTATCTCACTGAGCAGAGAAAACAAGCAGGGAGGAAATTCCTCATGCACATAAATCATTGAGCGGAGGGGGGAGCAGATGAAAACGCGTAGAAAAGTGCCTGGAAACACTCACCAGAGCGATTGTAAATTATCAAGCGTAAATTCAGAGACTCTTGAACTTTCTTGTGAGTGTAAACAATTATAAAAGATGGCGGGGAAGAAGGACAAGCCTCTGAAAGTAAAAGCTGGGGAGAGCCTGAAACCGGAAGTGACAAATGAGACGGCAAAGGCAGTAGCAGACTACATGCGTCCGCTGCTGGAGCAGCTGAACGTCTTCAAGAAGCAGATGATGGTGGTGACACAGGGAATAACAACACAACAAACACAGATAAATGAGCTGATACAAATGATGAAGCAAGACAGTGAAAAAGTTAAGGAAGTGGCTGAAGATACACCGAAAGTGAAGAAAAAAGGCAAGAAGCTGGAAACAGAACAAGCCTCTATGAAAGAGAAATTATTACAAGCCCAAATGGATAAGGCTAATATGGTCCTACGCTTCCAGGGTGTGCCAGAAAAACCGGGTGAGAATCTTAAAGAACTGATGTGTGAATTACTGGCCCCAGTGGCAGATATGAAGGAGGAACATTTTAAAAATGAGATGGATGTGGTCTTTAGATCATATTCAGGTTATATAAAGAAAAATAATCTGCCTGGGGAAATTGTGGTAAGATTCTCGAAGAGGCACATAAGGGATGCAGTCCTAAAAGCAGTTTCTGGAAAACCCCTGAAAGTGGGGGATAATACGGTCAGAACGCTAAAGGACATTCCATTTGAGGTGAGGGGAGGGAGAGGGGTGGCCCCACCAGGACCTTAGGGGCTGGCAACCCTACTTCTTTCCCTCCTCTTGGCAATCCCCATATTCTCTCCCTGCCTCATTCTCTCCTTCTCAGCCATTCAGCAACCTACTTTTTAGTTGCCTCTCATCTTCAGCTGTATTTATTATTTATTTACTTCATTTATACCCCACTTTTCTCCACAGTGGGGACCAAAGCAGCTTATATTATTATCTTCTCTTTTTATCCACACAACAACCCTGTGAGGTAAGTTAGGCTGAAAGTATGTGACTGGTTCAAAACCACCCAGTGAACTTCCACAGCAAGATGTGGACTTGAACCTGGGTCTCACAGACACTGCTCTGAAACGCTAACCACTACACCATACTGGCTTTCATAGGGTGGCTGCTGTTGAACAGTAGCAAGAAGCCAGGCCTAGTTCAGTCATGCAGGTTGGGTGGTATCAAGTCACCCAGGGGTTGCTTCCAGGCCTAGGGTAGTCCACCTCCAGTGGCAATATCCCAGATTTACATCTGAACTCCAGACAACAGAGATCTGTCACCCTGGAGAGAATGACTGTTTTGGAGGGTGACTCTATGGCATTATATTCAGCTAAGGCCTCTCCCCTTCTTAAACCCTGCCCTCCTCAAACTCCACCACGAAATTTCCAAGAATTTCCCAGCCTGGAGCTGGCAACCTTAGGTCCAGGCATGACTGCAATGAGTCCTTCCTCAAAGGCCAAAATAGTCCTGGAAAGGGCCCTGCTCCCACCCATAGCCTTTTACTGACAGAACCCAAGCTGAAATACTGTGGTTACCTAGCATCAGCCACTGAGGGAATCTATTGCTTAAACATCTCCTTTTATCATTTTCAGATTTTTTAAAAGCTGGCCAGTATATCTATATCTATCTATCTATCTATCTATCTATCTATCTATCTATCTATCTATCTGTATCTAGATAGATAGATAGATAGATAGATAGATAGATAGATAGATATAGATATATATATTTGAGATTTCACATTTTTCTGTAAACCTAGAGCCCTTTTCAGGTTTGTAGAAAAATCTGTTATGTCCATTCACAGCTCCAGTCACTGGATGTAAGTATCCAAAGATATCCCAACTTTGCTATTAGAATATAAGAATCATACAGGCCATCTAGTCCAACCCACTGCTCAATACAGAATCAGCCAAGAGCAGCTACAAAGCTCTAGGGGATTCTCTGCTGTGTTATTGGCCACTGTGAAAAGTGGGAAAGAACTCTATTCTACACCTTTCAAAAGCCACAGAATAATTCTCCACTTGAGCCACAGTAATTAAAGTGGAGAATCAGGTGTGCTCTTAATTTTCACTCACTTAGAAAAAAAAATGGTGCCATTTGGCTTACCTTTAATCAATTGCTTCATAATGCAATAAATAAACAAAGTAACATTGGAGAATAATATGTTAACTACAGTAACCACAAAACTCCCCGCTCATCAGTTATTAAATGTAAACACAGCCAGGCACCTGCAAATATTTGTGCACATACTTAAACTTATATATATAAGCATTTCAGCTTAGATCAACAGGTCTTCTTCTGAGCTTGGATTTAAGCACATTTCTAAATGTTAATGGAGCTAAGCTTCTAAAGCCCTTATCTAGGAATCCCTGGAATCAGTAAATGACCTCCTGCTCATTCAGACAGAGTTTGGGTGAAAACTGACAGACATCCTAAGTGTGGTGAAAATAATTTTAACAATTTTATGCCATTGAAAACAGATTCTCCTGAGTGCAGCAAATGTGCATTCAAATAAGTTCTACCATACTTTAGAACGTGCATCTCTTTGTACCCATTACTTATCAACCCACTGCTTTGATGACAGCCAGAGTAGCATAATAGTGTAGTGTCAGACTAGGGTTCAGGTCCTCATTCAGGCACAAAGTTAATCAGATGATCTTAGATCAGTTGCTTTGTTTCAGTTTAGTTTGCCTTACAGGTTTGAGGATAAAATGGAGTAGGGAAGAACAATGTTTGTCACCCTGACCTTTGTAGGACCTAAGGACCATGCCCTGATAACCATGTATCCCACCCAGGGATAAAAATGTGATAGTTAATTTCCATATCAGACCATTTCAGAGCGTTACGTCTCTATAGATATCAATATGTACAGGGATGGGGGAATGGGACCATGGCAACATGGTCTGCTCCAATCAATACACATTAAATTGAGGTTTGGAACAGAGCTTAGACATGAAAGTGCCAAATAAATGTATGCCCTTAACTTTCATCCCCATCTGATTACAATTATTAGAATTCTTCCCCATCAGTTCATCAACTAAATCTTTATTTGATTGATGTACCAACTAAAGCCTGCAGCCTTAGCCCCAGAGCAAAGTAATGCTGTCAGCTATGCTGCAGGTGGTGTGATGTCTAGCTTCACTGGAACCGTGGGAGAGAGGTTGGTTCCCAGCTTCAGCGCTAATGCTATATCCTATTATGCCCGATGGGCAGCCGCCATTCTTAACAGTGCCTATGTTAATGCATCTATAGCTCTTCAATAAAGTATTACCTTTCCTGAGAAGTGTGTACTACGTTGTTGGCTGTGGGTTCTGACAAACGCGTGGCAGCCCAATCACATGTCCCGTCGAGGTCCTGTGGTTAGGCCGTTAGGTGCCAATCACACGGCTATCCTGCAGCATGGCAAAGAAGCGGCGTGGCGCGATCACACCGGCAATCGCTAGGTGCCGCTTCCATGGCAAACAGGATTTTTTTTCTTGGTGAAGTTTGTGCATGCGCATGATCGTTTGTGCGCATCCTGTGGAGACTTACAAAAAACCACCAACATCCGGTTTGCAACAGGACATGAACAGGCACTGGATGCCATGGGATTCATGCGGAAACGCGATCAGACACCCGCCCTTGCCCCATGTTTTCCAGAAACTAGTACCTCGTATGTGGTAGATTTTACTCCGTATCTTTGGCGAGAAACCATGGTTTAGCCACGGGTGCGCTACGCCTCCCAGATGTTCCGGTGTGATCGCGCCCAGAAGATCCACGGGACTATCGTGCCTTCAGTGCAGCAAATGCTCCATGTGAACGGAGCCTTAATATACTTTTTTTTTAAACAATATGGGCTTTAGTGGGAAATGTATACATTCCTAGATTAGCCACACAGACCATTTATACACATCTTTTTTTTTTTTTAAGATGGATCGCCAATAGGCAAGATACTGTCACAATGACTTTTTAAAATTATTTCAGGAGGGACTTTTGTAACTCCCTGGTATTTCAGAAACTTCAATAAAGGTTTTGGGGGATGCTCAGACCTTGCAAAATGAACATTATTATGATGATTATTTGCATAATATATCAAGAAGACAGGCCTTTGCCCTGAGAAACTTACAAACTCAGAGATGAGGGAGACAGATAACAAGAGAACAAGGGATGTTCATTTAGTTAGCAGGAAGAGAGTGGGATGAAGAGGCTGTGCCAAAGGCTTTGTTGGAAAGTGGTATTAAAATTAATTTCATTCAGCAATAGCAGAAAGCAAATCTGTGAACAAACAGTTCTCAAGACATCCATAACCTGACAAGAGCAAATCTTTTTTCTCTTTCTTCCCTACCACCCAACATGGTAGTTCTGATAACTATGCAACAAATTGCAGAGCTGTGTTATAAATTGTCCTCTATTCACAGCATAGATTACTTCAGTTGCTCTTAGCAGTTGGGGCATCTCCTCACCAGAGGCCAAAAGGAGATGTCTGAAATTGGTTATTAAGAGAGGGGAACAGCTTAAATGGACCTAAATCTATTTTAAGTCACTAAAATTACTGTGTATTTTATATTCAAAGGAACTTGATATCTCTCTGCTCAACACTTTCTTTTTCTCAGTAGGGTCCTTCAGTCATTCAGTAGTGTTCCAAAAGAGGAGGTATTTCATACAGCAGTTTTGCATACATAGTTTTGACCTGATGGATTATTTTAGTGAGGAACAGAATAGAACATCATGGAGATATGTTCAGGTCAGTCAGTACACCCAAGAGGAATTTGCAGGTGTAAAAATAAAAGTAAGATTGTTAGGATGCTGAACTATGAGTCAAAAAAGCAGCCTTTGGATGCAAAACTCCTGTTAATTTAAAGAATTGTTGTTCATATTCTTTGTTCCTCTTTTTTTGCCGGTGAAACAGAATACAACCAGGGGTCATTTCCTGCTGGAGCTCAGGAGCGCCCCCCCCCACTGCCTGGGGGCATTTTAAACATGCCTGGGTTCCCTGCCTGATCTTCTCCAGATGCTCTGCAGCCACGGGGCACCGGGAGAAGACGGGGCAGGGAACTCAGGCATGTCTGCCTGCCCGCCCTGCCCTTGCTGTCTCCAGCCAGCCCGCCATAGCGGGTTGGCAGGGGAGGGGAAGGGGAGGCGGGCAGACATGCCCCCTTTCCCCCTGAGCGGAGAAACTCAGGGAAGGGGGGGGATTTAAATGCCTTTCTTTCCCTTCCCCAGATTTTAAACATGCCTTGAGAAGATCAGGCAAGGAACCCAGGCATTCCCTTTGTAAGGGGGTGTGGCATATGCAAATGAGCATTTTCAAACTGTTGCTTAAATGACTTGAAAGAAAAATAATACCCTCAAAATCTTACTGATGCATTCACTTTAACTTGAGAACAGCAGTAAAACTTCTTTCACTGTGGAATTTCAAGAGTTAAATTAATAACGACACATATTGTACTCTTCTTGTGGGCATTCCAAGAGGTCAGATGCCAGCATGAACCATTATGAATTGCTTCGCCACCTCCTGGCTTTGCACATGTTCATGAAGTCATGTGCACATCTACAATGAAGAAAGCTGACAGGAAGAAAATTGCTTCATTTGAAATGTGGTGTTGGGAGGAGAGTTTTATGGATACTATGGACCATTAAAAAGACAAATAAGTGTGTTCTAGATAAAATCAAGCCTGAACTCTCCCTAGAAGCTAAAATGACTAAACTGAGGATATCATACTGAAGATATTTGATCACATTATGAGAAGAGAAGGGTCACTGGACAAGACAATAATGCCTGGAAAAGTTGAAGGCAGCAAGAAAAGAGGAAGACCTAACATGACATGGATGAACCCAATCAAGGAAGCTGCAGCCCTCATTTTGCAAGACCTGAGCAAGGCTGTTAACGATAGGAAGTTTTGAAGGTCGTTAATTCATAGAGTTAGCTTTCCTAAGAGGCAGATTGTCCACCATTGACTGTATTCCCTGCGCAGGGTACTGAAGCAGTATATTGGTTGTTTTCTAGATTGTGCTATTAGTAGCATGAACAATATGGAGAAGTTCAGTCAGGTAGTCTTGCATGAACTGAGAGCCCAAAAACCATATGCTATGTGGAAGATGTAATTGAATCTCCTGACATTTTCTTCAGTAATCAAAAGTAGCTGCGTGGTGGAGGAGGGAATTAGAAGCAGGCACTCTTTAACTGTTTTTCCCCATGACATTTCCTTGGTAAAACATCCCTCCTCTGCTGAAGTTGCTGTTAGGTGTGATGTGTAAAAGGATCAGGTATAATGGATGCATCTTGCTCTCTTCCAACACCAGGGCAAACAGCATAATAGGTGGAGGGATTTCTATTAAAACAATGCTGTACGATCCATTTTTGGCCATCTCGTGGCTGTGTTTTTAGTGCTAAAGGAGACATTGGGAGATCTGATCAGAGCTCTTTCATATAATGAGTCATTTGGCCCTTAGTATGTCTCCTAAATCAAGTTCTGTAATGCATGAGGATTTAATGGCAGACTCTCAGGTGTTCCTTGGCAGAAAAAATTAATGTGGAAAATGTTCCCTGAAGGTTAAAAGTTTTTTTTTTAAAAAAAAACAGCCCAAATAACCCTGTTTAACAGATGAGAGTTGCTAATTCATTTCCAAGGCAGATGGTTTCATAGCTTTCATTTTGAAATATTTAATAACTCTGTGCATAAGAGGCTATTATTATTTTTTAGTATTCAATTTTTCCACAGGAGACACTGATATTCAACAGAAGGCTTGTTTGAATTTCTGTTTAATACACTTATGATCTATTTGTTTTTTTGTTTTTTTTAATCGCACAAGAAGAATTAGGAAAATATATCTTCTAGTCATGTCACATGGAAGTGGAAGGCTCATCTTCTGGGGGCAATCAGTTGTGCATACATTATTTCAATTTCATTCTTTCAGTTTCAAGAAATGCTAGTCTTTCTCTTCTTGAGAGCTACTAGGTTGTTGCACAGAAAAGAATTGCTTCATGATCAAACTCTGCTACCACAGTCAGAAAAAAAGCACAGACATGCATAAAGTCAATACGCTTTTTCATTGCTTACTATGGAATGATATGGCACGAAACACCTCATAGTTTTGAATGTAAAGCTCTGTATGCTAAAATGTATGCTAAAATGCTAAAACATATCCTCAGAGCAGATGGAGCAATCTGTTGTAGGTTTAATTTGCAACCAGTCTCACAGGGAGATTTGTCACAGAAAAAAAAAATCAATCCTACCCAGTGCTCCTTCATAAGATATTTTTCTTTTGCATGAAACATTGGTGTAATTTAAACAGATTTCTTGTGCCATCTTATGAGTGGGAAGAAGATGGCAGAACAGTTTGTCTTCAGCAGATCTTGTTTTCCCAACTGTAATATGCATATGTCAAGAAATGTGCAAGTTGACACCCCTTCCTCTCAAGTTTCAATATCTACCCGATTAGCAAGCAGATAGGTTTATTTCAAATTCCCACTTGTTGGACGAGTGATATCAGCAACAATAATACTATTTTCTAGTATTTTCCACATCTCTTCAAGAGTTTTTATCTAGCACTGCTAGATCACTAGTTTACTGCTGGAGCAACTACTGGAACTGTGATGTGTGATCTAATGCAGTCACAGCTGGAAGTTCCAACATCCCAGTGAAAACAGTATGGAAGGGAGAATGCAAGAAGTCAACTTGATTATCTAGGGTTAAATTCTTCTACTTCAGCTTAATTGGATTGTGCTCTTTGTAAGGGGGTCCTGATGCACAAAGGGGTATCCTGTGCTAAGGGGTAGGCTGATTTCAGTCTTGTGTGGTCAACTTTCTTTAATTAAGATCCTTACGACCCACTGCTTCAGTTTTCAAAGTAATATTCAAAATCTGTAAACTATGAAGACAGAGTTAAGTAATCCTGACTCTGATATAAAATATAAGATGAGCCTTGCCAAACCAAACCAAAGCCCTCCTAGTTCAGAATTCTTTTAAAGAATCCGTTAACCAGTTCAAGGAAGAACCAGGTACTTACCAGAAACTGGCTGATGGCAGGCTGACTTTATCTAATGGGCAAAAGGGGTACCACTCTCAAGGACCCAGAGCCAGGCTGGTACTAATGTCCTCTTGTCTGTCTCCCCCGTCTCATGTTATCTATATATCTAATAGCCAAGTTGCCCCCTGGTGTGCGGATACTTATTTCCGCACATTGGGAGCACCTGGGGGGGAGGGGGATTTTTGTGCACACTTGGGATGGTCCCCAGGTGTGCACAAAAATCTTAAAACCTGAAAAAAAATCGGGGGGATACTTAAATCCCCCCAAAAGTCACAGAGTGTCCCCTGCACATGCGCAGGGAATGCTCTGCGAACTGCCTCGGTTCAGGGGGGGTAGGGGAGCGAGCGACCGGTCGCTTTGAGGAGGAGGTGGCGGCAAGGCCCGGCGAGCCCCGGTGGCTGCAAGCCACGGGCCTCGCTTTGAGGAGGAGGAGGAGGCAGTTAATGATATTTGTCTAAGAGGTGGAAAGAAAGCAAATAAATGGGGGGAGGGATGGAGGGAGGGGAAAAGAAAGAGAGAGAGAGAGAGACTGGGGAGGGGGGGAGAGAGAGAAGGGGGAAAGAGAGAGACTGGGGGGGCTGGCAAGCCGGGGGTGGTAGTTGAGGGGGGGTGCAGGAGACGGGGGAACCGACGGGAGGGGGGAAGCTTACCTGCTTCTTCCACCTCCACTTGCTCTGTGTGGAGCTCCCCCGCTCCTCCCCCCGCGATTTTCGTGGGTCCCCTTTCTTGTGTGTACATATTCTGTAGTTGCACTGGGAACAAGGGGCAGTTATACTGGAAACTCTCCCTTCCATTCTCTATAGTCTGCACTTTAAACACTGGACCACCTATTCCCTTCAAGCTAACTAATTAACCTTATTACACTTTTTTGGATGTTCTGAGGTAATTTTTCTCCTCAGTTATGGACAAAACCATTTTAAATGCTCTGTTTTATTACACTGAAAACAAACTCTGCTTCTCAAACTCCACATTACGTTTGGGCCTCTGGGTTCCTGATAGGTGATGTTTTCTCATCCTTTCAGTGTCTGCTTTTTCCTTGCTCTTGAGTCAATATTATGACTGCCTATTTCAGCCTCAATAGTATCCATAATCTCTGCAGCCTTTGATACACATAAAACAAGTTAAAACTATATAAAATCATTACTACAATATTACAACAAGTTAAGTGCTCTAGCTTTAATAATTATCTTTAATATTATCTTTAATAATCTATATATATTCTTTGGGTACAGGTGTAGAGAATTGCTCCAGTACCATTAATACTGCCACATTTGCTTTTGATTTACCCTAGTTTCTCTCTAGTCATCTCTTCAAAACTTCATCTAGCCTACAACCAGCTGCACAAGGGGGTGCTGGTACACAAAATTTTAGCTCCAGCTCAGGAAGTTTAAGCTTCTGCTCAGACTAAGGCATTTCCCCCTCCTTTGGAAACCATGGAGGATGGGGGCTCCTCCTTGTGGGTCCCATAGAATTGGGCCACATGATCCAATCTTTTTGAAACTTTGATTTTATTTTTTTAGGAAAGGCACCAACAGCTATGCTGCAAATTTGGTGTCTGTACCTAAAAAAAAAATACCCCCCCTCCAGAGCCCCAGATACCCCTAGATCAGTTCTCCATTATAGCCTATGGGGCCCATTGACTATAATGGTCTCCATAGGCTATAATGGAGCCAGAAAAGTAGATATTTTTGCACACCCATTATGCTTTTCAGTATGATTTGCAAGCTGCCTTGAGTCACAGGAAAAGTGGGATATAAATATTTGAATAAATAAGCAGTTTGGGCAGGTTGATAACATTTAAGCACCTTCTTGTTTGTTAGGTTAGGCACCTAACCTAACACCTCTGCTCCACCTCTGTTATTCTTTACCTGTAAATTTGTCATATTTCACTTTTTAAAAAACCCCCAAAGTAGACTGCAAGAGTCCCCCCCCCCAGTGCTGGTATGTTTTCTAAGGCTCAGCACAGGGCAACAGTCCAAGGCCAGGTCTACCAATATAGAGGAAAGAGGCAGGTAACCTGTTCTCTGGAGACCAGGTATACCAGTATAGTGAAAGGGGGTGGGTAGACCTGTTCTCTGGAGATCAGGTCTACTAATGTAGTATAAAGGGGAGGGTAGACCTGTTCTCCAGAGAACAAGTTACCAATATAGTGCAAAGGGGAGGGTAGACCTGTTCTCATGAGGCCAGGTCTACCAATATAGTGGAAAGAGGCAGGTAACCTGTTCTTTGGAGGACAGGTCTACCAATATAGTGGAAGGGGAAGTTCTCTGGAGGTCTGGTCTACCCCATCAAGGACATTTTCTGTAATGAAATTTGAGTTGATTCTGTTTTCTCTTATAATGTTTAAATTATTCTTAAAATATAGTTTAAATATAGTTTAAAATAATTCATTGAGATTTTTACAAGGTTATGGAAATAATCTAAAAAACTAATTTATGTGATAGTCAAATGTAGACTCAATCACAACTTTAATGCTACTAGTTTTTTTCTGTCATGAGGTAGAATTTCTGCTCACAACACTGTGGAGTTTAGAGGGAACATTGCCTACAACCTATTTCATTGCAATATTCCTCAGGCTTTTATGTAGACTCCTAAAATCTCTTCTGTACTCTTCTGCTAGTAGTTGAAAATGCTTTTCTGCCCTTTCTTTAAATAACTCATAATCTGTAGACTCTTTACGACTCATCTCAGAATATATATCGCTTAAACCCCCACATATCTGAGATCTGAGGTTAAGCATCCTCTTAACTTCAAGGCACACTAAAATGCTCACATGCACACAACAACTACCTACATCATCTCACTTTTGTGATCTCTGGAACTGTCTGTCAACCTGAGGTAAATCTCTATGGGTTCTTTGCCTATCCTCAGACCTAATCCTTAATTCATCAATTTTTTACTTTTGTAGTTTCATGCTCCTCATTCAGAAACCATTCTCTTGCTTTCTCTTTCAGGGTAGCATCCCTTTCTTTTTCTCTTAGAGCAGCCTCTAATTCTCAAATCCAAAATCTGAAATCCCACTGCTGTGATGGGTGGTTTCTAGTTCTTCTCTCCATGTGTCACAGCCAGTCTCAGGTTGTATATACTAGTCTGTAGAGTTTCCAAAAACGAGGCTGTGGATTCATCAGGGGGGGGGAGAGTAAACATGAGTGGAAAAACAGAAAATAACAGAAAAATTCTGATCTGTCATGGCAACTTGCCACCCTTCATTACTTTACAAATATATCATTGTCACCCCTCTAACCTTTAATAGAAAGAACAGGAAAAAAAGGATAACTCTTTATCAGTCATCTACAACTTCATACTGCATTTATTCCTGAACTTTAAGGAGGTCAGTTCAGGTGGGTAGCCATGTTGGTCTGAAGCAGCAGAACAAAGTTTGATTCCAGTGGCACCTTTAAGATCAACAAAGAATTGCTCTTGCGTGTACACAAAAGTGTATACCCAGAATAAAAACTTTCTTGGTCTTAAAAGCGCCAGTGGACTCAAACTTTGTTCTTAATGAGGTCAGTTGCCCTGTGGTGTTTAATCCACTCCCTCATGTGTAGGGTTTGTTTTTTAAAAAATGACAGTGTATATTCAGAAAAGTCGGTTTTACCCTCAATTGCACTGAATGGGAAAGTGACTTTATTTTATATTTTCTTTGTTTCCTCCTTGGTGTCTTTGCTGCTAAAGGAAAATGCTCTTTTTTCTTGGTAGCTGGAAGTATGTTTAATGCAGCTCCCAAAAACTTATTTTGGGGTCTATTCAACCTCTAAACCAAGTTTGTTCTATCAAGAACTAAAGAAGACACTTTCTAGAGAAGGAGGTGTTTAATGTAAAGATATGTAAAGATTAGTGCCAAGAAAGTGAAAGGCAACTCAGAAATGTAGCAAAATGCAACACATGCTGTTTTGAATATCGCTTATTTCTTTTGTCTCTCACTCATGTTCATTTTCTCTCTGGCTCCTTCCCATTTCCTGTCAGAAAAACACAATCTTTCAATGAATTGATCTGGATAAGTTAGAGGGTTCCCCGCCTGTGTTCATTCTTGTTGAACCATCTGTCACTTTTCACATGCTCAGTCATACCATCTTTTGCTCCTACTCTTTCTATTTAAAAGTATACTTTCTCTGGTCCTCTCATTCACTTATTCTCTTTTGGTGCCTTTTTAAATTTCTCCAACAAAGGTTTGTTTGCTTGTTGGTTTATTGCATTTATAAGAACACTAGCAGTAAAGCCCGTTGTGAAAGCAATACAACGGGATCTAGAAAGAGGCTCTGGGGCAGTGGTCTGGCTTTGGGCAAACAGTGTCAATTTGCTGTGGTGACCTCAGCAGGGTATAATGACAGAGTCCACTGTTTTCTCCAGAGGAACTGATCTCTGCTACCTGAAGAGCAGTTGTAATTGTGAGTGATCTGTAGCCCTCACCTGGAGATTGGCAGCAATTGTTACCCAGGACAAAGTGACTGGTTTGGAGGGTGTAGTCTATGGCATTCTACCTGTCTGAGGTCCCACCCCTCTGCAAACCCCACCCTCTCCAGGCTCCACCCCTCAAATCCCGAGGAATTTGTCAGCATGTAGTTGGCAACCCCATCTCCTTCCCAGCTAACCATCAACCTACCATTATCTGCCCCTTTGACTTCAGCTGACTTCTGCCCTCCCTTCTGCAGAGCAGTTGTAATTCTGAGTGCTCTCCAGCCCTCACCTGGAGATTGGCAACAATGGTTCCCTATGTGGGACTGACTGGTTTGGAGGGTGGAGTCTATGGCAGTGTACCTGTCTGAGGTCCCACCCCTCCTCAAACCTCACCCTCTTCAGGCTCCATCCCTCAAACCTCCAGGAATTTCCATCTGGAGTTGGCAACCCTATCAGGACTGGCCCCAATGTGTTTTCTCCCAAAGGCCAAAGTAGGTGACAGGACCAAGCTTAGTTGCCTACCAACAGGCACTGAGGGGAATGTAGGGTTGCCAGCTCTAAGGAGGGAAATACCTGGAGGTTTGGGGGGTGGATTCTGTAGAGGGCAGCATTGGGCGGGGGGGCGAGGCGGAAGGACTCAGCAGGTATAATGTCATAGGGTCTACCCTCCAAAGCAGCCATTTTCTCCAGGGGAAACTGATCTCTGTCATCTGGAAATCAATTGTAGCAGTGGGAGATCTCCAGGTCCCACCTGGAGTTTGGCAACCCTAGGGGAAAGTGTGCTGCACAGCAGGGGGTTGAAGAGAATGGTTTGATGGGTGCTGGGCCAAGATTGGCAACAATAGTTCCCCAGGAGCAAATAGCTGGGTTGGAGGGTGGAGTCTATGGCACTGTAACCTGTCTGAGGTCCCCATCTCCCCAGGCAGCTTTTAAAACATGATCCTGGGACCTACACACCACCAGACATTCCAACTGCCTTGCGGGGGGGGGGGGGAGTATGAGGTGTGGAAGGGAGTGAAGTCCAATCAGCTTCCATATGCAAAAGACCTTGAAGGTTCCATATGCAACTGACATTCCAACTGCCTTGCGGGGAGGGGGGTGAGTTTGAGGTGTGGAATGCAGTGAAGTCCAATCAGCTTCCATATGCAAAAGACCTTGAAACACTGGGCGGGACTGCACAAAGCAGCCAGTCAACCCAGCCAGCGTCTTCTGACTGACAGTTCAAGCGTCCATACACTAAAGGAGTGCATTTTAGAACTTTGGCACCCACTACTCAATTATATATAAGGAGAGATTACACAGTGCAAGAGTAGCTTCTATATATGTTATAGAACCTGCTCTCTCATGCAGTGCAAGCCAGTTATACTTCATACGCATGACTGCATAATATTAGCAATTATTTGCAACCATTTGTCCTGTGCAATGCTTGTAAATACATAAAGTTTGCAAAGTTCCCACCATTTGTTTTCTTTGTTACCACAAAGCATGTAAGCCTCACTTTCCCCATAACTTTCTGTTCCTCCATTGTTAATTAATCACTGTTTACAGAGAGGTGGTCTGCTCACCTGAAGCAAAATTATAGTTCAAGAAAGAAGCAAGCTAGTATAAGCAGCGAGCATTTGTGTTTCTAATAATTGCTATTGTGTTATTTTAAACAAATCTGAAAGAAGATCAGAACACATTGTGGCTTACAGAAACTCCCAGGGAAGGCAAACAGTTTCTGTTAGAAAAGCTTAAAAGCTAAACCTGCCTATTATGAAAAGGGGTTCCAGAGAGGAAGTCATGTCAGGCTGTTGTAGTCAAGAAGGCTGTAGCAATGACTAACAAAATTATGACGACATACGCTTTTGAGAGCCAAGGATTTAAAGGGATAACTAAAATTACTATGTAAACATAATTGGAATTGACTGGCTCATAGGAGCTATTAAATTGTTAGAATACTTGCACAGCAAATGGAAAGGTGTATGTTTTGTACATACATACCAAGACACCTTAATTACTAGACTGCTTGAAAGGTCTGAAAATAAATCAATGTAGGCCTCTTACTCACTACAGAAAGTGTCAACCCACCCGTTGCATTGGGCTTGGTTGTCATGGGTGATTGGATGGAGCTTGGAATGTTCACTTTCGTTTTGCTTGCTTTGCCACCTGCTTCCTTTCCTATCTTCTTAGAAGTAGATATGTGACCTTGAGCGCCTGGTGTCAGCTTTCTCTTGGGAATAATGAACCATTATACTCTGGCGGGATCCTACCTTGGTGTGCTTGGCTCTAGGCCATTAGAATGTTAGGGGGGCCTGGTATAATTGCTAGCTTCGTGCGCTTTTGGGTTAGTTCTAACAAAGACTGTTAAGAGCCTGGATACCTTCAATGTTTCAATACACTTTTATTCTGTGAATGACTGTTGCTGGGAACTGATTTCTTTGTGGTTCTGACAGAAAGTCTCCACAACAGTAGCCAGCTCTATACGTCTATATATTTATAGAGATTTATACCCCATCTCGCAATCTACATCCAAACAGCCCAAGCCACATAAACTGATACCTTCTAAAATATCTCCTAACTAAAGTTGCTAGCTCCATACTGGGAAATTCCAGGAGATTTGAGGTGGAACCTGGGGAGGATGGGTTTAGGGAGAGGAAGGACCTCAGCAATAGAGGTCTACCCACCAAAGCAGTCATTTTTTCCAGAATATCTTGTAGGGTAGCTGTTATGTATTCAGATGGATTGTTATCACATGGACTGTTATGCGAATTGCCTAATAGAGATTCAATGTTAAGCTTCGCCCTGGGCTCGGATCCTAATGTATCCAATAGGAGCCCTAGCCCAGGCAGTGTCGTCCAATCACGTTACAAAGCGGGATCGCTTGTGATTGGCCTTTATCTCTCCAACCTCATAGGTTGTTATTTGTACAGGGGGTGTGGCTACGTTAGCCGGGAATGTTTAAATACAGAGAAGCCAGTGTATATATTTTGATGGGTTCTGGCTGGCGATTGTTGTACCGTGTTGGAGAAGTAACGAAGAATAAAAGCCGCATTCTAGCTGAATCACTCTCCGACTCTTTGTTAAGTTCGCGATTGGGGGACTTTCTGTGTGCAAGTTCTGATGTCAGAAATCATGTTCCTTATGACTTGTAATCCGTCTTTGTGTGGGATGTCGCTATACAAAGATGCCACACCCTTGGTGGTTAAAATAGTATTCTCCGTAAGGCTGTTCAAAGATTGTATTTTCCTCAGAAAGTCTATGGTGTCACACACATAACTAGGAGCATTGATAGCATAGGGTCTTAAAACAGAGTCCATGTATCCAGATACCCCCATGGTGATAGTGCCTACGCCTGAGTCAATGGGGCATCCTGAGTTGCCGGATTTGTGTATTTTGGGTAAAAGATAAAAGGTCAAAGTTCCTGTCGTGTATCTGAAAGGATTTGTTCCTGAATGTACAGAGGTAATTCCTTTTTTATTGTATTATTTGATGGTATTATTTTATATTGTATTATTTATTTTTTG
>NW_015162070.1:115175-121110 GCF_001447785.1 Gekko japonicus
AAACTCACCCCCCCCCCCCGCAAGGCAGTTGGAATTTTCAGTTTGGAGAGGAGAATGATGTCAGCTGCTCCCTAGGCAGAGGCTGTGTGTGTGTGTGTGGGGGGGGGTTGTAAAGACAGACAGGCAGATAAACGTTGGCTGATGGTTGCCAACTCCAGGTTCGAACTCCAGGACATAGGGTTGCCAACTCCAGGTTGGAAACTTCCAGGATATTTTAGGGATGAAGCCTGCTGAGGGTGGGATCTGAGGAGGAGGAGGAAGAGGGGGACCTCAGACAGATACAATGCCATGCTGCCCACACTCCAGACAAGCTGTTGCCAGTCTCCAGGTGACAGCTGGAGAGATCTTAAAGCTTTGGTGCTACTTCAAAGTTCCCCAGGAGCCCAAAACAGAGTAGTGTTTTGGAAAATCTTTAGGAATTGTTTGGTGCATTTACGATGGGGCTCCTGGGGAACTATTGTTGCCAATCTTGGCCCAGCAGCCATCAAACCATTCTCTTCAACCCCCTGCTGTGCAGCTGACTTTCCCCTAGGGTTGCCAATCTCCAGGTGGGACCTGGAGATCTCCCACTGTTACAATTGATCTCCAGATGACAGAGATCAGTTCCCCTGGAGAAAATGGATGCTTTGGAGGGTAGACCCTATGACATTATACCTGCTGAGTCCTTCCGCCCCCCCGCCCAATGCTGCCCTCTACAGAATCCACCCCCCAAACCTCCAGGTATTTCCCTCCTTAGAGCTGGCAACCCTACATTCCCCTCAATGCCTGTTGGTAGGCAACTAAGCTTGGTCCTGTCACCTACTTTGGCCTTTGGGAGAAAACACATTGGGGCCAGTCCTGATAGGGTTGCCAACTCCAGATGGGCAATTCCTGGAGATTTGAGGGATGGAGCCTGAAGAGGGTGGGGTTTGCGGAGGGGTGGGACCTCAGACAGGTAGAATGCCATCGACTCCACCCTCCAAACCAGCCATTTCGTCCTGGGTAACAACTGTTGCCAATCTCCAGGTGAGGGCTAGAGATCACTCAAAATTACAACTGCTCTTCAGGGAGCAGAGTTCCTCTGGAGAAAACAGTGGACTCTGTCATTATACCCTGCTGAGGTCACCACAGCAAATTGACACTGTTTGCCCAAAGCCAGAGCACTCTCCCAGAGCCTCTTTCTAGATCTCATTGTATTTATTTCCACAACGGGCCTTATTCCTAGTAATCTTGTAAACCTCAATCATATATCCCACCCTATCCCATGATTAGCTGTTGTTTATATTTTTCATTTATTTCTGTGGATTCTTTTGCGACTTTTTACATGGAAGACTCTTCTCAGACACTAGGAGAGTTGAGCCAGTTTGCAGGCCTACTCAGGTGACTTTTAAAACTTATGATTGAACAAACTGACATGCCATCATTTTTAATAACCTAGAATACTTGATTCCTCTCATATCCAAAAGGTAAAAATCCTTGAGAGTTCCCTGAAACAAAGGAAAACCTCCTTTGGATTTCTTAATTTGGTGAACTGTATTCAAAATAATAGGCTTGTGGAAACTATATGGTATCAGGGAGGATAGCTGTTTTATTTTATTTGTTTTGTCCCATATCCCATCTGATATAAATGTTTTTTGCTTTATCCAAACAGCTAGTTTCCTAAATGAAGCCCTTGGTGCTGCAGGAGATCACAGACAAAACAAACACTGCCCAAACCTTTAATGAGCAGTCAAACTTCATATCAAACTTTCCTGAACAAAATGTAAAGCCAACACAGATGCTGTAAGAGACTGTTTCATTTTACTGCATGACTCAGGCAACACAGCAAACAGGCTGGTTAACAAGCCAGCAGCTCAAAGACAATAATGAGTGTGTGATGTCATCCACTCCCTTTTGCTCTTTTCTTTTTTTTTAGTATACAGAGGTTTTTTTCCTTGTTGCTCTCTGTGGTAGTGTTCAAAATGGATCAATGGGCTCGTAAAGTTCCAGAAGTGTTTCTTGGACTACACAGAATCTTCTGTATGTTATTTTCGGTATGTTATTATTAAAAATGGTTTCCAAGATTTTGAATAAAGGCAAGAGGGACAAAGTTTGCATTTCAGCTTAATTCTATCTGTTACCCCTTCTTTCAGAAATGTGGCAGTTAGAATGACTTTTCTGAGCATTTTGACTACACACAGATATATTCTTCTGTTCCTAGTAATGGGATTCATTCATCTCTGATAGTCTGTATAAGGAAAAAATTATAACGGCTCCAGTTGTCCATGGATCAAAAGGCTTTATTCTCAGAGAAGGTATTTGAAGGTGCAAACTTGTTCTTCTCCTAATATAGTTCAATATTTGTTTTCGTAAAAACAGAAGAATAAGTAATCTGCAGTTATCCATGCAAGAAAGCAGCTGTGTACACTGACCAGATGGGACCAGTGAAACAAACTCAAAATGTTTTATTGTATTCTTGGGATATTTTATATTGGGCAGACAGGCACATCTCTCTCTCTCCCCCTCTCTCTCACAAAATGTATGGGAACAAGTGTACATGGAACAAAAGGACCATGACCCTGGAGAGAAATCAATTTTATCTCCTCTGCAGGTGCAAAAATGACAAAAAGGCATAAGGGGGAAAAATCACTCATAGCTACTACACAGCCACAAGCCTGACATATTAGGTACTTGAGCTGGGTAACAATAGAGAAAAAAAACAAACCTCTCTAGGACTCAACTCACAGGTAAGATGCAGATGTTCAAAAAGATATGTTTGCCTAGTGAACACACCGAATGTGAAGTTTTCAGCAGTCCAAGTTCATAACTGCATGTTCTGTTTTCAAGAACTAACATCAGAAATATATATTCTTGGCAGGCATGAGGGGCGACACCGACATGGTGGATGCATAAAGGAGCTGCTCCACATCGCGCCCTCCCCTCCATGCTAAAAACTCACATAAAAATGGATTAAAAAGATACCAAAGTAACAAGAAAAGCAGGAGGTTCGAGAGGCAAAAACACTCAGAAATCTTCACAAACAGTAACAGCTTATTTTCCAAAAGAAAAGGGCCAGAATGAAAAGGACACACTGACCTCCAAAATGGCAGCCGCAACGACATCGGAGAACTCAGAAATGGCTCCGCTTTGTAAAAAAGACCTCATGGACCTCTGTGAAAACCTGCAACTCTATTTCTCCACATCCATGAAGGAACTCCTGCAGCTGGTGCAAAATCAACTGAACAAACTCACAGAAGGCTTGGGAAATGCTTTCAAAGAGGCTGAATCAGCGCTGGAGGCAGCAGATGCCGTACAAAAGGAGGTAAAAGAACTGCGCAATAATTAAAAATCGATGCAATCGAAAATTCTACTATTAGAAAATAAATGGTGTCAATCTAATCTTAAGTTTCACGGGCTGGAGGAGGGCATTGAAGGGAATAAGGACTTGGCATTATTTCTCTCAGAATGGCTGGCTAAAACTTTGAACTTTGGGGCTGGAGATATACCAACAATTTCTAAGGCACAAAGATTAGACCCTTTAGCCTCAGCCTGGCAAAACCAGCCAAGAGATGTACTTGCTCAATTTTTGCTTACAAGAACCAGAGACAGAATATTAAAGGCAGCGAGGCAATCTCAAGCACTTACAATGAATAGGAAAAAAATAATAGTCTTGCTAGACTTTCCATCAGAGGTCCTGGAAAAAAGGAAGCTATTAAAACCTTTTTCATCAAAGCTTTTCAACTCTAAAGTAAAGTTCAAATGGAGTCCATCATCCAACATTTCAGTTTACAGAGAGGGAACTCTTTATCAAGCTTCTGACCTCAAAACTGGACTACATTTATAAAAAGCCCTAAAGGTAAAGATCACTCCAGAAGAGGAAGAAGAGATACTAACTCACCTTCGTATCAACATGAGTCAAATCCAGAGGATTGAGAAAAACCAGGAACTAACAATAGCTGATAAATATATCTGAAAAGGAAAAAATACTATACAACGATTATTTATACGACAGAGAAGTTAATTGCAAATAATTTGGAAAATGTTTGAAAGTTTATTGGTAATAAGTTTAAAAAATAGAGGGTTGATAAGTAAAATATATGGCATTATTGTTATAAGTAAAGTAATTGGTTAAAATATTGATTGATAAATATTAGATAAGGTATTATGGTTGCATGGAAAAAATGCAATGAAGATAAAGAATATTGTTATGCAAAATATTTTGCTTTGGTTATTTTATATCAAAATAATAAAAGGAAAAGTAAGCCTCATTTACAGACTATAGCCTGGGGGGGGGGGATTTTGAAATTAAGTTATTGGAAAAAAGAAAAACGAAACTAGCAGATTGGGAGCTAGGTAAAGCCCCCAGACCTGCTTCCTTGTAAGTAGGCCCTCTATAAAGGTAGCCTTTAGAAGGGCTTGGAAGTTTTAGTTTGGGAAGCCTATAGAAGGGCTGGCAAGTATTATTTTAGTGTGTGTGTTTAAAGTTAAAAAAGAAAGTTTGGGAGCCAAGGCTCCAAGATAAATTTTGAGGTTAAGTTTATAAGTAAAAGGTTTGGCACGTTATTTGAGGTATTGATAGACAAATATAAAATACTTACCTGGAATTGCAGAGGCTTAAATAATCCTATTAAGGTAAGATGACTGTCTAATAAAATTGTGAAGGAGAAACCCAACATAGTGTGTTTGCAGGAAACACATTTTAAAAATCATATGAAAGCTGTTTTAAAAACATCTTGGTTTCAACAATCATTTCAGGCCCCGGGTAGCTCAAAGGCAAGAGGGGTAGCTATATTACTTTCAAAAAAATATCCCTTTTAAATGGGAAGCAACAAAAAAGTGATAGCAGGGGTAGATATATTTTTATAAAAGGCTTATTAGAAGGAAAACCAGTGACTATAGCATCAATATATGTTCCAAATGTAGAACAATTGGAGTTTATAAAAGCTACTATGTGTGAGTTAGATAATTTTAAACAAGGAGAAATCATATTAGGAGGGGATTTCAATCTTATTGCTGATTATAAATTGGACAGAACATTTATGACACCCCCTACCAGAAAGAATTCTAAAGTATCTAAGGGATTTATGGAAATAACTAGCAGTAAAGCCCGTTGTGGAAGGTAGATATATTTTTATAAAAGGCTTATTAGAAGGAAAACCAGTGACTATAGCATCAATATATGTTCCAAATGTAGAACAATTGGAGTTTATAAAAGCAACTATGAGTGAGTTAGATAATTTTAAACAAGGAGAAATCATATTAGGAGGGGATTTCAATCTTATTGCTGATTACAAATTGGACAGATTAGATTTTGAATGATTTATTAATTATAAACCATTAATAAATTTAATTTAAAATATGTTAAATTCATGGTCAAAGATAATTTTATCTTTTCTTGAAAAAAAGGAATTGATAAAAACAATAATATTACCTAAATTTGTTTTTATTTCAAAATCTACCTATTAATATAAAAAGTCCAGTTTTCCAAGATTGGCAGAGAATGTTGGTTCAATTTTTGTGGCAAAAGAAAAACCCTCGTATAAATTTTAGACTACTTACACAACCCTTGAAAGAGGGAGGGCAGGGAGTGCCTAATTTAAAATTATATTATGAAGCAGCATTATTTTTAAAAAATGCATTATTGTATACCCACTCAGAATCTGGTAAAGCCTGGGTCCAAATAGAGGAGTTATATTTCTCCTGGTTTGATACATGAAGTCTTTTGGGCCTCACCTAATAACAGACCTAAATCAATAAGGGAAAATCAATTTTTGCTTTGAAAGTATGGGACATAATTGCTATGGATAAAATAGCAACACAAATAAGAGAAAAGGAAAATACAAAATTTAGAGAAAATTTTACAAAAAAGTGGTTTAGATTTTTTGATTATATTAATAAAACAAATGATACAGGTAGTGCCTTACCTGCAAAGTATGTTGATTTTGTATTTTATTGAAATGTTAAAAGTTATATTGTT
>NW_015162070.1:121154-134565 GCF_001447785.1 Gekko japonicus
GTTGAAGAGAATGGTTTGATGGCTGCTGGACCAAGATTGGCAACAATAGTTCCCCAGGAGCAAATAGCTGGGTTGGAGGGTGGAGTCTATGGCACTGTAACCTGTCTGATGTCCCCCTTTCCGGCCTCCACTCCTCAAATCTCCAGGATTTTCCATATCTAAAGCTGGCAACTTTATCTCCTCCCCTCTCAGTAGCCTCCTATTTTGCCTTAAATTGGTTTTGATGCCAGCAGAGTGAGAAAATGCCAGAGGCTCTGGGTGGGTGCCTGTCTGTCTTCAAGTTTACTTCCCCCCCCCAGCCTCTGCCTAGGGAAAGCAGCTGTCATCATTCTCCTCTCCCCCTATGAGGTATGTTAAGTTGGAAAGTGTGTGAATGGTCCATAATCCCCCAGGCAGCTTTTAAAACATGATCCTGGGACCTACACACCACCAGACATTCCAACTGCCTTGCGGGGGGGGGGGGGTATGAGGTGTGGAATGGAGTGAAGTCCAATCAGCTTCCATATGCAAAAGACCTTGAAGGTTCCATATGCAACTGACATTCCAACTGCCTTGCGGGGAGGGGGGTGAGTTTGAGGTGTGGAATGCAGTGAAGTCCAATCAGCTTCCATATGCAAAAGACCTTGAAACGCTGGGCGGGACTGCACAAAGCAGCCAGTCAACCCAGCCAGCGTCTTCTGACTGACAGTTCAAGCGTCCATACACTAAAGGGGCCAAATTTAGAATGTTCATATAGAATGTTCTTACTCAATTATATATAAGGAGAGATGGAGAGGTATCATATGGCAGATGTATGGCGAATTGTAAACCCAGGTTTAAAAGACTTTACATATTATTCAACTGTACATGAGGTGTATACAAGAACTGATTTTATTTTTGTTTCAAAAACATTATTGCATAGTATAAATTCAGCAGAAATAGGAAATCGCATAATTTCAGATCATGCATGGGTAACATGTAAGACAAAAGATACTGAATATGACAATAAGGGTCCAAAATGGACACTTAATGAGATGTTATTACAAAAAGAATCTATACAGGAAATAATTGCAAAAGACATAGAAGAATATTTTAAAATTAATGCAAATGGAGAAGTAGCACAAGAAGTGGTGTGGGATGCGTTCAAGGCAGTAATGAGAGGAAAATTAATATCTTTAGCAACTTCCTATAAAAAAGAAAGAAATAAGTTAACAGAAGATTTAAAAGAAAAAAATTACATTTTTAGAGAAAAAACACATGAGGTATGGGGGGGAATATCTAAAAACATTGGAATTGGAAAGAAAGAAATTAGAGGTAATTGAAGTATCAGAAAAATCTGATGTTTTTAAAACAAAGATATGTTACAAAAAGCCCTACATCATTTAAATGGTTGAAAAACAAAGTACAGCAACAACATTTAGCATCTCAAATATATAATTTGAAAGGACCCAAAGGGGAATTTATTTTTTTCTACAAAAAATATTATACAAAGATTTGTCGATTTTATCACAATTTATATAAATCAGATAATATTGACCAAGATAAGGTATTAAATTATGTTAAATCTATAGGGTATAATGTTAAACTTACAAAAAACATCAAAGCTATTTAGATCAAATGAGGCCCCGGTCACACGGGAGGATTTGACATGCAAAACGGACGGGTAGATGGCGCATCCAACGGGCGTGATCATACGGCAACATCTGGGAAGCGTAGCGCTCCCGGCACCAAGTCGTACCATCGGCCCGAAGAAGCGCATTTTAAAAGAACCAGCAAAAGGGTACTATCAACTGGAAAATGCGGGTCGCAGGCGAGCGTTGGATCGCGGGAGCAGAGTTAATCTGGTGCATCTGGCACGCGCATGTGTCCTGTTGTACCGAAAGTGTTTTTTCTAAGTTCCCACAGTATGCGAAGAAGCGTATGATTTAGCATGTGCAAGATTGCGAAAGCGAAACCCAGCTTCATGGAGTGCCGCAAAACTAAGTGCGGACCTAGCACCCGAACAAAACAGTCAGTAGGCATTGAAACAGCCAGCAAATACGTCTCCCCCACCCGTGGGTGCCACTGCCGAGGAACGATGCCAAAGGCTCGTGGGAAGTCATGGAAGCAGCCACAGATATTGACCCTGTTGGCCCTGTGGGGAGACAAGAAGATACAGGCCTCCTTGGTGGGGTCACACAGGAACATTGAAATATTCGATGAGGTGGCGGCAGGCATGGCTGCCCGGGGATATAAGAAGACCGCCATCGAGTGTCGCGCAAAAGCAAAGTCCATGCGGCTGAAATACAAAAAGACCGTGGCCCTGAATGAGAAGTCCGGCAACAGCCCAGTAACTTGCTCCTATTACAAGGAGCTCCATAGAATCCTGCACAAAGATGAAGACATACATCCAGAAGCAGAAATCGTACAGAGCCTTGAGAGGCATCCTGCCCAAAGAGCCTCCCAGGGCCCCTCCACCTCCTTGGAAGAGGCGTCTCTGGTGCTCCGAGAATTCCCAGGACACATCTGAGTCACGGCCATCCACCAGCAGCCAGGCAGGTACATCAGGGCACCAACATGGCACACTGCCCAGGGAAGCGGGCATAAAGGGTCCACACAGAATGGGGGGACACAGGAAACATTAAATAGCCAGACCATCTGCCCACAACACATGGACCCACCCCAACCCCAGCCCAACGTACCCAGGGAGCATCCCACCACTGCAAAGGCTCTCACACAGGTGAGCCCCAAGATGGGGAGGAGCCCCAGCAGACACCCCAGGGTCTCAACCCCCAAAGGCAATAGCACAGAGACCACCCCAGAAACCCCTGCCAACAGGCAAAGACACTGCACACACCACCAGTCCATGACAGAGAGGATCACTGGCACCATATTCAGCACCATCCCACAGCACAAGGTGTGGAATAGGAGCAGCAGCACAGTGGCAGCACACAGCCAGCAGATGAGGGCACATGTCCATGTGGGCACATGCCAATGGCATCACATAGTGCCTGTACACTGCCCCATAACAGCTCCTGGTGAGTGGTCGCACAACAGCCAGCAGTAGTGGTCCTGCGTTGCCATTGAACATCTAAGGCACATTGAAGAAGGGCACAGAGGTTAGCGACAGAGCTCACAAACCCTGTCGCCCCCACTTCCCAGGTTTGGAGTTGCAGTCCACAACCCAGCCACCGAGCAGTGACTCAGAGGACAGCAATGAGGATGACAACCACAGGGGCCACCCGGCCAGACAAGGTAGGCAGGGGGTCCATGCGGGCCACTATTGCTGGCCACCATGACAGGAGCAGGCGCCAAGGCCCAGGGCCAATGGCACCGAGCACCTGTGTCCCGGTGGCCAGTGCATGAGGGGCCATGGAATGTGTCTACCTCCCCACCAGGAACACCAGGAAGACCTGTGGATGACAATCAGGAGGCAGCAGAACCAATGGAGGCTGGAGACCAGTATCCTGAATGTGAGTTGGAGCAGGGGATGGGTAGGGGTGGTAGCAAGCATGTAGAACACAGGACAGCAAAGACCACCAGCACCGTTGCAGTAATACCTAGTGTGCACTGCCTCCCCCCAGATTTGCCACCAGATGTCAACATGGCAGACCTAACAGCCAGTGAAAGAGCAGCCCTCACCAAGGCCAGGAAGAAGCGGGTCTCAGCCCTCCAGAGTGTTGGCAAACACCTTGCCGCTTGGGCATGGGAGGACCTCAGAGAGGCCAGGAGAGAAGAGCGGAGGGAGCACCAGGATTTCCTTGCTGAGCTGAGAGCTGGCCGTGAGGAGGACTGACAGGCCCGAGCTGCGATGCTGGCGCATATGGAAAGATCTGACAATTCCAACGATGCACTGATATGGGCAGTCACCCTCCTAGTAGAGACCTATCGTGCCCAGCAACCAGTGCCACAACCTCTGCAGCCAGGCCCTGGCACTGTAGCTACACAGGCTTCATTGGCCGAGGGAGTGCAGGCAGGCCCCAGCAGTGCAGGCACATGGGCCCCAGTGCCCCAACCACCGCAGCCAGGACCTACCAGTGCGGGCACCTGGGCCCCACCAGCCCAGCCTCCACAGCCAGGCCCCAGCAATGCAACAATGTGGACCTTAGTCTCTCAACCACCACAGCCAGCCGCTGCCACTGGCGGCTCCTGGGCCTCACTGGTCCTGCCCCCACAGCCAGGCTCCAGCACTGCAGGGACATGGGCCCCATTGGCCCAAGCACCGCAGCAGAACCCTGCTACCACAGGCACCTGGGCCCCCATGTTACAATCAGTGCGGCCAGGCCCCAGCAGCTCCAGCTCTCGGCCCCCGGTGCCCAAGGGAGTGCAGCCAGGCCCCTCCACTGCAGCCCCCCAGCCACCTGTTGGCCGTGGGAGGGCAGCCAGGCTGAAGAAGAAGCCACAGCTCTACGGCCCGTGACAGTAGGTGGCTAATACTGCCATGGGGCTAGTAACCGTGCGTTGTATCTGGCCCCCCCCCATCCCCAGCAATAGGCTCGGGTGAAACGGCAGGACATCCCAGCACGATCAGCAGCGTATGTACTACTGCAGCTACTTGACCGCCTGAATAAAGATGCTTCCGCTACTACCACCACACGTGTTGCAGAGTCATGGGGGAGTCCCTGTCTAAGTATGACAGTGCAAAAGCAAGTACAAAACATAACTTTTAATTGGAACAGTGCAAACTCAGAACATGTGGAACCCCAAACCCCAAAACCCCATGACTAACTACTCGGAGCTGTCATCCGCCTCGCCCGCCCCCTCCCTACACTCCCCCTGCTCCACAACAATCCTCTGGTGTGGTCCCTCAGCCCCCTCAGCCTCCTCGTCGGACCCCTCCCTCTCCGAGGCAACCCCTGCCACCTCCTCCTCCTCGCTGGTGGAACCCCCAACCCCTGGCCTGTCCACTGTGTCGTCCCCCTCCTCCTCCTCCAGCCCTTCCGCCCCCCTCAGTGGGTGGTGCTCTGGTGTCGCCTGCAGTGACCGGCCTCTAGGATGGTGTCGGTGCTCCCACTCCTCCTGCCGCTGGTGAGTCAGGGTGTCATCCATGCGCATCCGGAGCAGCACCTGCCGGAGCCGCCCCATCCCGCGCTGGATGAATCCCAGGCGGTAGTCATGGCGCTGCACTGTGGGGAAGACCACACAGGGTACATCAGGTCAGTCTGGGTGGCAAAGCAAAGGGCGGCCAAATAGCCAGAAATGTCTCGGCTGGGCATCTGACCCATGGTACCCCACAGCCAAGCTGGGAATGCTATGGGACATGTCCGTGGCAGTACCCAACCCCTCCTGCACCGTCCCTGGGAGCACCCTGGCAGTTCTGCAGCAGCCACCAGTGCATATGGGACACTCACTGGTCTCACGGATGTCCACCGTGGCCCCCTCCAGGGCCCCCAGACACTGGGCCACCATCATCCTAGAGGGTTCGGCTGCTGGTGGCAAACGTGGCCTCTCCCCTGCTGGACGAAAGCAGCAGGTACGTGGCCAGTACCGTCACCCCAGGGGGGGGGCGAAGGAGGGGTGCCTACCTGTATCGGTGTCTGGGACTGAGCTGATGACCACAGGCATGCCACCCGAGGCCATCCCACCCTCAGCTCCGGAGCGGTCCCCTGCAGGAAATGAGCAGGGAGTTAATGGGAGGGCCAGGCAATACCGGCTGGTAGGGCAGGCCATCATGGGGACCATGGCGCCAGACACTGCCAGTCCCACCCAGGTGACTTTGGTGGCCAAGCCAACCATGGTCGGAGTACCCGTGTAGGGACCCGGGGCACCACCACACCCCAGCACACAAGTGGCTGGTGGGTGCAGCCACCAGGTACTGCCACAGGGCCCCACCGACCCCCTCACCCCCATCCCCCCAGATACATTGCCACGCACCACATCCCCTTTACAGCAGCCACCTACCTGCGTCTGCTGCACTGGCCTGAACCACAGGCGATTGTGGGGACGACACCACTAGCACTGGCTCTAGGGGGGGAAAGTCACAGCAACACATAGGTACCATGAGTGCCATGGGCCACGCGGGCCCACGTGCTATTGGCACAGGTGCCTGCCAGAGGCCCATTGGACACTTCAGCTCACCAACTGCAGTGGCCTGCTAACAGACCCATCATGACACGCAGTCCATATGGTGGCCGACCACAGACGTTGCACCACCAGAAGGCATTTGTTGTGGGCCTCACCTAACACATGGGGCACGGAAGCAGTGTTTTGTGTCCAACTCACCTTGCTCTTGCGGATCCTGGCCAGGGTCCAGAGGGGGTTCAGGCTTTGCTGCACTGCCAGGCGACACCACCCTGGCTTTCTTCGCATGAGGGCGCCCTGTGGATGGGGAGATACTGGGTGTGGTGGCACAACAGTTTACGGCAGCGCTGGGTGGATGCAGGAGGGTTAGGGTTAGGGAGGGGGTTACTCACTGTTAGGGGTCTGGTGGCGCCAACCAGGCTGCCCTCCTTGCTCCCAGAGTGCCCTCAGGAGGTCGAACCGGGGAGGGCGCTCCCCCCATGGGGGTATGCCCTCCCAGTCCTCGAGGGCATCGAAGAAGGCAGCCTTCTCCCTCTTGAATTTTGCCCGGGTCTGGTCCACCGACCGCTGGAACCCCTCCACCCTCATGAGCTCTGAGACCTCCTCAAAGAGGGTGTGGGTCTCAAGATGGGTGGAGGTCATCCCCCTGGCCCCCGCATCCAGCCTGTGGAGGGTCCTGAGGAGGCACTCCACCTCTTCTGGCAGCCACAGGACCCCCTTCGTTGGGAACGCCATCGTGTACTGTGTGACCCCTTTCAACGGCGCTGAATGCACATGTCTCGATGATCGCGCTATGTCGCCTCTCGCCAGCGCACCAGGCGACACACGCACCTGCGCAGTGAAGTGCATCCTTGGAGCCGGCTTCTGATCCCTGGTGCATCACATCCCCTCATCCATGGCGTCGGGTCACTTGGAATCAGGTTGGTTCAGCCCTTCTGGAACACAGCACCATCGGGATTCACTTATATGGGCGTGCCCACCTCCAATCATCCCTGTCACGTCCACATGGCTGGGCTGTGCAGTGCAGGGGGGGAGCTGTGGGCCTGGGTGGCCCTAGCATGTGGCGGTGGCGCGCTGCTATGTCACCTCCCCCTCGGTCGCTGGAGCTTGGGATCTAATCGGAGGGGAGGCATGCGGAGTCCCTTCGCAGCACAGTGCCAGCACAGCTGTGGCAGTCGTTTGCAAACGGCCCACCCCCATCTTGCCATCCATTCCCCGGCAGCAGCGGTGGAGGCAGCCCCCCCCCCAGCTGCCCCCTCCAGGGTTCATTGTCCGGATGTGTCCTGGGTGGGGAATATGTGACAGGTGATTTTGAACAGGGCGTGCTGTGCGTGTTCGCATTCTGTCCATGAAGCGGCTGGTCTTACTTGGCCTGCTGTCGGGGGGGGGAGGAATAGTGTACATAGGGGATGTATGTAGGGGAAGGACAGGATATGCCATTGGACACAATGGGACACGCTTGACGGCCCATTGGGATTGTTGGGGGCCAGGACTGCCACATGAGCTGCATGGGCTCCATCGGAGGACCGTATGTGACGGAAAGCCTTGCGTGAACAACGGGAATGGATTGTCCATTAGGCTATCCGGGCCCAATAACGGTCCTTTGGGCATGGAGCGGGAGTCATTTTACAGTGGACTGACTGGGCCAGGGAGTGGTAGGACTGTTCTGGAACTGCAATGGGGGATGTGGCACCCACCTTATGGAACTGTCCCTATGTGACTGAAGGTATGCTGAGCCCATCCATTCCTGGCTGGCACCACCTCCTGCAGCGGACTTTCGTGTCTGATTTCAGCACACCATGTCCGTAGTGCAGGGGTGATGCTTGCTCACAAAGGTTGGATACCCCTGAGCTACACTACTGGTTGGGATATCCCACAGAGACTATGCAGGGGGTTCCCTGGGTCAGTGGTCAACAGACTAGGCAATACTGTGTGAGGAACTCAGCCACAGTGTGACATGGAAGGGGACCATGGGGGTGAGGAAGGCAGCTGACCTGGACACTGGAACCGGTAGAGGGACACGGGCATAGATCATGGAGGGGGAGGCTCACATCAACCCCATGGATTTGTATGGCCACTACGGAACTGACCTGTGGCTGGACCCAGGACATCTGCAGCTGCCGGTGGAGGGGTGGGGAATCGAACACTGTGCGCCCGACAGTGTGGCAGCCAAGTGACCACTACGGGATACGAGCATGGCAAGGTATCGCAGCAGCAGACTGCCTTTGGTGTTGATGTGTGACTGCTGCCCCAAATTGGGAGGACGGATCCCGCCATGGTGTCTTTGTGCATGGGGTCTGGCAAACCATCCAGGTACCTTAGTGATGTCACACGTCACACCTCTGCACATGCGGTTCTGTTTAATACAAGTCGTCAGCTACAACAGCACACACATATTCTGGGGTATGGACAGGGGATACAGAGTGTTGCCTCTCACACGCTTAACGGTGTTCCTCCTATGGGTTCATGCCCATAGGTTGCGTCTGCGACTACGGCCTACAATGCACATTACTCCAGCAGCTAGGAGTGCATGGTAGCCATCCACACACATCATGGCCATCGCACTGATTGTACCAGATCCTAGTACGTGGGAGCTGAACCTACTGAATCCCAGCCCGTCTACACAGGCATGTGGTGAGGGCCTCCCGTACCACGATGCCTGTGTTTTCCTGCGCGATGTACTGTAACCCCTCTGGGTCCTCCTCCGGGAAGTCCCTGCATGCCCCCTTCGGCAGCACTTCTGGAATGGCATGTCCGCAGTCCTCACACACATTATGCAGGATGACACAGGCAGTTACCACGTCACTGACATTCCGAAGGTCTAGTGGGAGCTTGAGTAGCAGACACTGCCACCGTGCCTTCAAACGGCCAAAGGCACACTCCACAACATTGTGGACCTGGCCATGCATCTTATTGAAGTTTGCCTGTGGTGGATTCAGGTGACCTTTGCAGGGTGGGATGAGCCAGCGCCAAAGGGGGTACGCAGCATCAGTGAGTATGAGTGGTGGTACCTGGACACCCTCAATCATGCAGGTTGGGTTACCGGGAATGAAGTGTCCTGCATCCATGGCATCCATGATGTTGGAGTACAGTAGAACATAGGTGTCATGGTTCCTACCGCTTAGGCCCACAACGATATCCACAAAACGGCCCTCGTGATCCACAGTGTCCTACAGGAATATCGAGGTGTAGTGTTTGTGGTTCTGGTAGTGTTCCGCCCGCTGGACAGGGACTTTTACACGGATGTGGCATCCATCCATCGCAGCCACACACTGTGGGAAGCCCCTGGCAGCAAAGGCCATCATCACTTGTGAGTCAGGACTGGATGGTTAGTGATCCATCAGCTGCTCACGGACCACTGTAAACCACAGATGGATGTGACTGTCTGTGGCCCGTTCGGATACCATCCCAGTAGCCTCCCACACCACCAATGCCCCCTCTATGCTGTGGAGTGTTGTGAGTAGACATTCTACTTTGGGAGTCACTGGCATTAGAGTTGTGAGTGAAAGCTTTGCCTACTGCATGAGAGGCTAAACACGTGTGAGCTACCGCACACTACCTCAGATTAGAGGATGCACTGCACACCACCTATCCCTCCACATGCGCTCCCCACATGCTTGACGGGCAACGTTCCAGACCATACTGTCCTGCCCTCACCCTGTCCGGGTTTCAGAGGTAGACGACTCTCCGGAGGAGCTGTTCTTTTATAGCACGTGTTATTTCCACGACAATGCCAGACACGGTGGACCGTCCTAGACCAAACTGCTGGACTACGGTTCTGTAGGACATGGTGTTGGCCATCCACCAGACAGCAACAGCAACACGCTGCTCCACGGACACAGGGACACACATCTCTGTCTACTCCCGGTGGAGTCTATCCCTGAGGGCATCCACCAGCCAGGTGAAGGTTGACCTGTGAAAACAGTGCCGTATAACTTCCGCAGTTTCTGCCTCTGGTGGTATTGTGGCCCATTTGTCCAGTCCTCCTGACTCTAGATGGATGTCACCTGTGGTACCCGGCTCCGCTGCCTACTGAGCTGCCAGTATGTGGCCATTCTCACTGGGACTGGGGCAGGGTGGGATGTCTCTGCCTGGGCCAGGGCCTGGACATATGGGGGTGGGGGTGCACATGTGCCACCACCTCAGCACTGTGCCTGGGAAGAGAGTTGGGTGTTCTGACATGGGTGAGCTGTCCATACCCCTCTGTGGCCACTCGGTTTCCTCATGCCCATGCCTTGTATTCCACCTGCCGTCTGCGATAAGAACATATAAACATGAGTGACCCCATTGTTGGATCAGCCCAAAGGCATTGTTCCCCACTCTGCGATCCACAGCATCATGCCCCACTCCCTAGGACCTACCCATACCAAGTGGTCCATGGGCCACTGGCTGTGGGTGGCATACACTCTATCCACAGTACCTGGACAACCTGAACTGCTGGGGCCACTGCTCATTGCCCCAGATGTGTGAGACGAACTGGGTCCACCAGTCCTTGGATCTTGGGTACAGCCACCAGCGGCGCCCTGGCAGCTGCTCTGCCAGGCTAACGAGCTCCAGGGTGTCTGCTGTCCTATGGGACTGGCACCGCCTTGCCCGTGCTCACTGTCTGGCTGCATATCTTGCAGTCGCAGTGCACCTCCGTCTCCTCCTGGCAGCTGTCACCTCCTCCCACTGGTGCAATGCTTCCTGGTTCCTGCGCCTGTGTGCTGCCACTGCCGCACATGCTGCTAGGACGGTTGTTAACAGGAGATCGTCCTCGTCCTCCATTAGCAACTGTACGGTGAGTTCCCGAGGCCCCGTCCCCTCACTCTCCGTCTCCACGGAGCCCTACGTGTGGATGTCACATCTGTGTCCGGATGAGGTGTCCGTGCATAGAATCTGTTGTGTGCCTGCTCGCAGTTCCAAGGTTTCGCTTTCCTTGTCATGCGCACACTTAACTTCCGCTACGAAAAAAATAAACACCCGGTGCATCTGGTGACGTCTGATCACACCATACCGTCTCTTCCTGGTTTTTGATGTGCACCAACATCGCTGTGTGATCGCCAGCTATCGGTGTCTGCGTGGCATCTTGGGAGCCTTCTGATCGCGATTCTGCGGTTATTTTTGCTGCAGGTCTAATTTGCCGCCTTTCAGCGGCGGATCATCCGGCTCGTGTGGCAGGGACTTTATAACACCTGAAGAGATTGCAGAAGCTATGGCTAGAATAAAAAATAATAAAGCTCCAGGAAGGGATGGTTTCCCTATAGAATTCTATAAAAAATTCAAACCTATTATAGAGCAAATTACAGCTACTTGCAACCACTTATTAACATCATGAAAAATGCCTAATACACGGAAAGAGGCTAGAATAATTGTATTGCCTAAAGAAGGAAAGGATAAATCAAAGCCTGACTCTTATCGCCCCATTTCTATTCTTAATCATAATTTTAAAAATTTTTCATCTGTAATGGCCCATCATTTAAATATTATAATGCCTAGTTATATACACTCTGATGAAGCAGGATTTATAAAGGGACGTACCTTATTAGATAATATTAGAAGATCATTAAATATAATACAGTATTGTAAACAAAATAAAATAAATTCGGCCATATTGGCTTTGGATGCCGAAAAAGCATTCGATAAATTGGAAATTAATTATTTGAAAACAATACTTGTTCATATGGAATTCGGACAATTTTTTTTAAGATCTATAGATTTGTTATATAATTCACCTACAGCCCAATTAAATATAAATGGATATAGATCAGAGGAAGTAAAAATTAATAGAGGTACACGTCAAGGTTGTCCATTGTCGCCCATTTTATTTGCAATATCATTGGAACCTTTAGCTTATGCAGTTAGAAATAACCCTCTTATCAAAGGCATTAAAATATATACAGAAATACACAAGATAAGTCTTTTTGCAGATGATATGGTAATATATTTTAGCAACCCAATTGAATCTTTGAGTTATATAGAAAAGGAACTTAATGATTTTCATGAAGCTTTGGGATTTACTATTAATTATTTAAAAACAGAATTATTCCCAATATATCTTAATGAGGTAGAAAGACAGGAAATTATAAATAAATCCACCTTTAAATGGGTAATTAAAACCTGGAGACATTTAGGGATATATGTCCCATTATATTTGAATGATTTATTTGATAATAATTATAAACCATTAATAAATTTAATTAAAATATGTTAAATTCATGGTCAAAGATAATTTTATCTTTTCTTGAAAAAAACAGAATTGATAAAAATAATATTACCTAAATTTTTGTTTTTATTTCAAAATCTACCTATTAATATAAAAAGTCCAGTTTCCCAAGATTGGCAGAGAAAGTTGGTTCAATTTTTGTGGCAAAAGAAAAACCCTCGTATAAAATTTAGACTACTTACACGACCCTTGAAAGAGGGAGGGCAGGGAGTGCCTAATTTAAAATTATATTATGAAGCAGCATTATTTAAAATGCATTATTGTATACCCACCCAGAATCTGGTAAAGCCTGGGTCCAAATAGAGAAAAGTTATATTTCCCCTGGTTTGATATATGAAGTTGTTTGGGCCTCACCTAATAATAGACCTAAATCAATAAGGGAAAATCAATTTTTGAGAACTACTTTAGAGGTGTGGGATAGCAATAGAGAAGTATTAGCTCCAGGTATTTCCCCAGAAGCAGCTTTTTTAGGTCAGGTGTGGTTTCCTCCTGGACAGGGGGTAAACACATATAAAAATTGGAGAAATGTGGGGAAATTTAGAATTAGAGATTTATGTTTTCAAGGGAAAAAATGGTCTAGGGAACAAATGGCAGAAAAATATAATGTGGAAAGTCCATGGTTTCAAGAGCAACAACTATCTCATATGATCGCCACAAATGGCATAATAGAGAACTCAAATCGCCCATTGACAGCTTTTGAGACTTTAATTCATAAAAATTGACAGAACAAAAGATTTTCGATTGTCTTATATATCATAATATCAGGGATGTTTTGATCAAGCCTATGGTTAACTCCTTTCCAGGTCGTAATAGAAGGATACTTTTGTCAATTATGCTGGCAGGAGATAATCAAAAGTTGACTAGGATGGTTGCCAAATTTGGTTGGTTGGCATACCAAACTAGGAAAGAGATAAAGGACAGATAGGCCTAAACCTAATTTTTAATCAAAATTCTGATTCTATTATTTCTGTATTTTAACGTTTTTAGATCCTATTTATAATTTTAGATGCCGATATATTTTATAATTATTGGATCGATGTTTCATTGTTGGTGGTCATGTCCAAGAATACAGGAATACTGGTCAAAAATAATTTTAAAGATGGAAGAGATTCTGAGTATTCAAATTCCTAAAACCCCGTTCGGAATTCTTTTAAATGGTTGGAGTAAGGGTCAATTTACATGTACTCTGAGGAATTTAATTGATTTATTGTTAATTGCAGCAAAAAT
>NW_015162071.1:0-13743 GCF_001447785.1 Gekko japonicus
ATTTGTGGGAGGGGATGAGGTTTCGTGAGCTAGCTGAAGAAGGGAGCCGTGACTCAGGAAAGCTCCTCCCCTGCCACAAATTTTGTTGGTCTTGGAGGTGCCGCTGGAGTCTTCCTCTCTTCTACGGCTACAGACAGACGAACATGGGTGCCTACCTTGAGCTATCTCTATAGGAGTCTGGTCGGTAGGCACGACACAGGCTGGGTCTGAGTGTGAAGAAGCATCTGTGCGCATGCAGCTTTCTTGCTGTGCGGTTTCGTGTTGTTTCGTGCCGCACGTGGGCAGGAAGCATCTAAATTGGCTCCCCCGGAAAGATTTTCAAACGGAGCACTGAGTTGTCGTTGTAACTGCCTTGCAGTCTGAAATGGAAGCGGTTAAGATTGCTGGTCTTTTGTGAAATTAGATCTGTTGCTCTTCCATGCTAGGAGGACGCCCCTGGTTACGGTGGGATGGGAATGCGTGAAGAATCATCCCTCTGGTGTGATGAACGAGGGCCGTGGCTGATGTCTGTCCCCGCCGTAGTCCTCCCCGCTGCTGTCACCTGGATGCTCACTTGTGTACCCAAAGGCATGGGGATGAGGATGTCTGCCGTGTGGGTATCAGTCATCTGCTCCGTCTAAGTCAGAGGCCTCCAACATGGTCCCCGTGGGTGCCAGGGCACCTGCCAGGACCTTCCCTGGTACCCACCAAGTGTTTTTAGAAAGTGGATAGGCCCCGGTGGCCATTGGAAATTCGATGGGGTGTGTAGATTTTTAACGGTGTTGGTTTGGCGGCAGGCGCCGCCGCAGCACATGGGGCCTTCATTGTGTCACCGAAGGTCAGCTGAGGCCGCCATTTTGTGGCTGGCTCCGCCTCCTGCCAGAATTCCAAAGGTGCCCGCAGGCTTCAAATGTCTGGGGACCCTGACCCCTAAACACTCTCTTGTTTGGTGTGGTGGTTAAGTGCATGGACTCTAATCTGGGAGAACTGGGTTTGATTCCCCACTCTTCCACCTGCGGCTGCTGGATGACCTTGGGCAAGCCATAGTTCTCTCAGAGCTGTTCTCTGAAGAGCAGTCCCCGAAAGAGCTCTCTCAGCCCCGCCTACCTCCCAGGGTGTCTGTTGTTGGGAGGGGAAGGGAAAGGAGATTGTAAGCCGCTCTGAGACTCCGAGTGAAGGGCAAGGGGTATAAATCCAATCTCCTCCTTCCTCTTCTTCTTCTGTACAGCTTGATCTCTAGAAATCCACACTTCCCCAAATCTTCCTCCACAGGGATTTTTCCGAATTTCCCCCCTCTGAAATCTGGCCAGGTTCTGTTATTTCCCAGGTGAATTTTCCATTCTTAAATCCAGGGCTTTTTTGTTGTTGCTGCTGAAGAAGAGCCATCGGCACTCTCAAGAGGAAAATGAAGTTTTCAATCTGTATACTGAAAATTCATGAACTTTTAAACGTTTCTAAAAGAATTCTGGCAAAGAAGTTCTGGAAGTGTGCTCTGACGTGTTCCCCCAGAAAAAAAAAGCCCTGCTTAAATCTCAGGCTTGTAGATGAAAACATCTCAGTTTAGAATCATAGAATTACAGAGTTGGAAGGGGCCATAGAGGCCATCTAGTCCAACCCCCCTCTGCTCAACGCAGGATCACCCTAGAACATCCCTGACAGGTGTTTGTCCAGCCGCTGCTTGAAGACTGCCAGGGAGGGGGAGCTCACCCCCTCCCTAGGCACCTGGTTCCACTGTGGCACAACTCTGACTGTCAAAAGGTTTTTCCTAAGATCCAGCCGGTACCTTCCCGCCCTTAATTCAAACCCATTCTTGCGAGTCCTCTCCTCTGCTGCCAACAGGAACCGCTCCCTGCCCTCCTCTAAGGGACTGCCCTTCAGATAACTTCAAGAGAGCCATCCTGTCCCCCTTCAGCCTCCTCTTCTCCAGACTAGATGCTCCCAAGTCCCTCAGCCTTTCCTCGGAGGGCTTCTTGGTCTCCAGGCCCCCGATCATCCCCGTCGCTCTCCTCTGCACCCGCTCCATTCTGTCCACATCCTTTTTGGAGTGAGGCCTCCAGAACTGCACACAAGACTCCAGGTGCGACTTGACCAGTGCAGTGTACAAGCGGGACTATGACACCTTGCGATTTGGATGTGATGCCTCTGTTGATACAGCCATACTGGCTGCTCCCATTTAACTTTCGGTCCACCCTTACCCCAAAGTCTTGTTCACACACACACTGCTACCGAGAAGTTGCTCTGGCAGTATGCGTGTCCCTCATTTTTGTTACCCAGATGTCAAACTCGGTACTTATCCCTGTTAAATTGCATCTTGTTCACATCCACCCACTTTCCAAGCGTGTTCAGATCTTGTTGAACTCTGTCTCTGTCTTCTGGTGTGTTCGCTGCTGCTGCTGCTCCCAATTTAGTGTCATTTAACGTTGCACACAGAATTTCCTCGCGTTCTGATGGTAGAACAGGGGCCCTCTCAGCTGTCTCACAGCCAAAACAGACTTGGCACGTTGAAATTGTTTCCTCCCCCGCTGAACATGGATTTAGGCAAGCCAAGATGCCCACGAGAGATTTGGATCTGGGTTACTGAAAGAGGGGACAGAGCGAGAGGGCCCCCCCCCGGTCCTGAATTTCCACGGATACATACACATAGAAACACAGAATGTTAGAGTTGGAAGGGACCTTGCAGGTCATCCAGTCCAACCCCCTGCACTCTGCAGGAGCAGAGCCGAAAGAAAGCACTACAACATACCCGAAAGATGGTCGTCCAGCGAAGGAGCATCCACCACCTCCCGAGGCGGTCTGTCCCACTGCTCAACCACTCTTACAGTTAGGAAGTTTCTCCTGCTATTTAGCCGGTAACGACTCCCTTGTAATTTCCACCCCTTAGATCTAGTCTTGCAGTCCGGAGCAAGGGAGAATAGATCCGCTCCATCTTCTACATGACAGCCCTTCAAATACTTGAAGACTGCAATCGTGTCCCCTCTAAGCCTTCTCTTTCCCAGGCTAAACACACCCAACTCTTTCAGCCTTTCCTCGTAAGACTTGGATCCCAACCCTCTCACCATCCTGGTTGCCCTCTTCTAGACACGCTCGAGCTTGTCAACATCCTTCCTAAAATGTGGTGCCCAAAACTGGTCACAGTACTCCAGGTGAGGCCTGACCATAGCAGAACAGAGTAGAATGACCACCTCCCGTGATCTGAAGAAGAAGAAGAGAAGAAGAGATTGGATTTATACCCCACCCTTCACTTGGAGTCTCAGAGCAGCTTACAAACTCCTTTCCCTTCCCCTCCCCACAACAGACACCCTGTGAGGTGGGTGGGGCTGAGAGAACTCTGACAAAGACTGCTCTTTTTCAAGGACAGCTCTTATCAGAACTACGGCTTGCCTAAGGTCATCCAGCCAGGTACAAGCAGAGGAGGAGTGGGGAATCAAACCCGGTTCTTTCAGATTAGAGTCCGCACACTTAACCACTACACCAAACTGGCTCACACAATGCTTCTGGACACAATGCTTCTGTTATTGCATCCTAAGATTGCATTAGCTTTCTTCACAGTCACAATCACACTACAGATCAACCAGAACATCTAGATCCCTAGACAACAGGTGTTTACATGTATTGTCATGTTAACTTACCTGCTGGCATCATTTGAAAACAGATAGCTGTAAAAAGCAATTCTGAGTTTATACCAGGTGAAAGTGGACAAATTGGAAGCTTGGAAATCCCTCTGAATCAGCCTCAGCCACGGAGAAAATGAGGAGCTGACGATGCTTTGCCTGCCTAACATGATGTTTAAATATCCAGTCTTGAGCTTTAGAGCCATCTGGAGGTATAACAAATATTTCCATAGACAAAAATAAGTAAAAAATATAGATCCGTTGCTCTAGATTTTCCGGGATGTGTGGCCCGTGGTCTTGGCATTGTAGAACCTGACGTTTCGCCGGTAACTGTGACTGACACCCTCAGAGGTATAACATGGAAAGATGGAGCACTCTCTTCTCATCTTGACACAGAGAGTCCTCCATCTTTCTGTGTTTATACCTCTGAGGGTGCCAGTCACAGCTGCTGGCGAAACATCAGGTTCCGAAAGATCAGGTTCTCCAATGCAAGGGCCACGGCCACGCATCCCGGAAAATCTACAGCAACGAATGAACTCCGGCCGTGAAAGCCTTCGGCAGCATAAAAAATATAGAGATCTGGAGAAAACCCAAAGTATTTTTTTGCCGTCCTTGTGTCCCGCTATCTAAAACATGTTAGTTACCAAAGAATCACGGAGAATGCAAAAAATAGTACAATCCTAAGCAAGATCTTCCGTAAACCAGAGAGGGGAATAAAGTCAATAGAAATGTTTTAGTAGAATAGTTGGGCTCCTAATTAGGCTGTGGGGCAGGGCTCATCTCCAGTTGCTCAAAAGGTTAACCTTAAACTCTCAAGCCGCCAAACACAGAGGAGACCTTTCCTTGCCGGAATCGGCAGTCTTTCCCACAACGTCCAGCTTCTGAATAGGCGGAGAAGAAACCACACCTTGTTCTGGGTTTGCATCTTATTCAAGCGACACACAGAGCCTCCATTCATCACTGCCACCTTTCATTACCCGTCTCTCATGAGCGGCACGCCTGCTTCTCACTGCATTCAGCATCGGGGGGCTTAATTGTCCCCACAGAGCCCGTGGTCAGGGCCCTCGCAGGACAACAAGATTTAATATTCTAAGCAAGGCTCCCTCTAAGCTGTGGAGTCTTGTGAGCAAAAATTCTACCTTGTGAGTGACTGGCATTAAAGTTGTGAGCAGCTCATTTGGCTACTGCATAAATCAGTTTGCTTTAGAGCTGTTGTGTATGGTGACCGCCACTGGGGAGACAGCGAACAGCCAGAGCTTGACTCTGGAAGAACAATAGGGACTAGGCTCCTAGTCCCTCCACTGGGGAACCAATGGGCACCGTGGCGGGAGATTCAAACCCACCAACGGGGCCCAGGGGCGTGTCCCTGGAGTGTATATAGTTGGCCTGCCGGCCGTTAGTTAGCAGTCTTGTTGTGTACCAAATAAAGCGTGCTTTGCACTATGCCGGGCTTTGTCCTTCGTCCATGCGGCAAACCCACTACACAATAAGAGCCATCCTGCCTGAGCTCAGACAAAAATGTGTGAGCCGGAGGGTTAAAAAACTGTGAGCTAGCTCACACTCACTCAGCTTAGAGGGAACACTGATTCTAAGTCCCTTTTTTCTGTTCTGTTCTTTTCTCTTTCCTTTCCTTTCCTTTTCTAACAGCTTAATGTTTTGGTCTTCCTTGTTTCCTGCCCATCTCTGCAGTGCTAACAATGCGAGGGATAATTGTTTCGTTTTCATTTGTATCTGCCGCCTCAGCTCCGTTGTTCTCACGGCTGGGCGGGAACGCCGCCGTGACCTTCCTCCCTTCTGTGCCAATCCCTCGACCCACGTGAACGTGTGGTGGCTTCATTATTGTGAGGCCCTGAGTTAGTATCTCGGCAAGGCATTAGCTTGTCACACACGCCGGACTCTAAAATGGTCTCTAATGATGACAGAAGAGCTCGGCAGAGAAAAAGAGCCGTGCACCCCTCGGAGGAGGTGGATTGGCGTGCTTCCCCACGTATTGCCAACTTCCAGGTGAGACCTTGGGGACCTCACTCAGTTACAGCTGATCCCCACCCTATAGAGATCAGTTCCCCTGGAGAAAATGGTCACTTCGGAAGGTGGACCTTCCAAGGCATTATACCCCATTGAAGTCCCACCCCTCTCCAAGCCCCGCCCTCTTCAGGCTCCACCTCCAAATCTCCAGGAATCTCCCAATCCAGAGTTGGCAACCCTGCTCCCCATAGGAGCCATTTGGAACTCTAGTCTGTGTCTGGATGGATGCATCAGGCTGCTGTCAGTTCTATTTAAGAAGAAGAAGAGATTGGATTTGTACCCTGCCCTTTACTGCCGGAAGGAATCTCAGAGTGGCTTACAGTCTCCTTTCCCTTCCCTTCCCCACAACAGACACCCTGGGAGGTCGGTGGGGCTGAGAGAGCCCTTTCCAGAACTTCCCGTGAGAAAACAGCTCTGAAAGAACTTGTAACTTACCCACGGTTGCACCTGCAGCTGCATGTGGAGAAGTGGGGAATCAAACCCGGTTCTCCCAGATTAGAGTCCGCGCTCCTAACCATGACACCAAACTGGCTCTCTTTAAGTAACTTAAAGTACACAAACACTAAGGCCTCCAGATTGAAACTTTCCAGATATTAGACGGGCGTTATTCGGAGGCAAAATAAAATAAAATAAAATAAATGGGACAGTGTATGGGGAATTTCCACCAGTGGAATAGTTAAGGCAAAGGATATTATGCATGCATGCACGCATGCGCGTGCGCACACACACACACACACACACACACTCAGAGAGACTCCTTTCGATCAAGTGCATTGTTGTATCTGCCACTTAATTATGGGGTAGCGATGGGCCCATCCCAGAGTTTCACTCCACTGCTGGCATCAGCTAAAGAATTTAATGCAGCTTCTGCTCCTTTGGGGGGGAAAAATCTTTCCTACACATTAAATTACTGAAAGGAGAAAAAGTAACTTACAGAATTTGGGTGGCGGAGAACAGTATTTTTGCTGTTATGCAGAATGTACAGGGGGGGGGCACCCTGCATTTTCCCCCCTTAACTAAAAAGGCAGCTTTCAAAAAAAAAGTGTCATTTTGCTATGAAAAGCTGTTTTCACTGACACAATTGGTAGTTTAGAACAGTTCTAATTTTCCATTCTAAATATGTTGTAAGATTATAGGGTATGCTCTGAAATCTGTGCGGCAATTTTCCTTCGCGAGTCGCTTGAAGTTCAGAGAAATCTGGATGGTGGGTTGTGTCTATGTATAGTTTGCCGTGTGCACATGAACAAAACGAGGAATCTCCCCCCCCCTCGCGCCATTCAGAATATGCTAGTTTGCATGCACAGTTCCTTGCTGATTGCATTAACAATTTAAGATATTTCTGGTATCTGACAGAAAAACAAAGCTAGCAACGAGGTTCGTTTCGGATATGTTTCAAAATGAAATCGCACAGATCGCACTTTAATGAGTTCTTCTTTTCCTTGCCTCAAATTTTGGGGGCCCTCCAGTAGGAACTTCTAAGGGCGGAAGTCCATGATACCTGAATAGTCACGTGATAATTTCTAAAGCGCTTTTCCTGCAGTTGCGTTTCTCAGAGGCCAAGCAGTGCGCTTGGGGGGGAAGGGGTAGTGTCTTTCTTCAAGTCCCATTTTCCTTCCAACGACTGCTGCTGGAAAGGAATACAGATAGCCCGATGTTTTCCCCAGTGGAGCCAGAGTACAGTGCTCCCGGGTTAAGACAAAGAGAGAGGCATCCCATTCAAGGAGATAACACCTCTACACACTTAGAGGGATATAGCTCTCAGCCATGTTATTGGCCGTCCAGAGGAACTGGTTTGCTCCTGCGTGAGACGGGATGCTGGACTAGATGGTCCACTGGTCTGATCCAGCAGGGCATTTGCCTGCTAATGTAACCTGGAATCTGGAATCTTTCCACCTTCCAATAAATAGGACAGATGGACTCCCCTTCTGGCTGTATCTGAAGAAGTGACTGCAGTGACTCACAAGAGCTCCTCCCCTGCCACAAATGTTGTTAGTCTTCCAGGTGCTCCTGGACTCTGGCTTTTTTCCTACTGCTACAGAAAGACTCCCATGGCTACCCACCTTGATCTTGGCTCCTCTTATGTTCCTACGCTCCTTGGCAGAGTGAGGTTTTGAACCTGGGCGTCCCAGATCCTATTTCTTGTGTGCCCCCCCAGCCACTACACCAAGCTGCCTCAGTGTTTTCCTTGGCTCCATTGTGATTTTCCCCAGACCTGCTTTGGTGCCATCTATGCTGAACGGTCTCACTGAAAACAGGTTTGGGAAAGTGTGGAAGGGAAGGGGCAGACCTCTGTGCCTCCCTGGACATGCCTGGCGTACCGTTTCTCCTTCTGTACTGTCTATGTGGTTCTCTTGTACATGCGTGAGGCAGAGGGGCGAAACAGCCCGAGACCCTCCCTCGAATCACCACCTTTCTGAGACAGAAAGTCAGTCGTACAAATCAGTGTTGTGCTCAGCTCAGGGGTAATAAAGACTGGCCGAGAAATGCAAAACGGGAGAAGAGATGTACGGTATAACTGAGACGTGTCGTGATTAACGTGCATAGGAAAATCTATGCGTAAATCCATATACAATGGAATTATAACAGCCTTTCCTAAAAATGATGACATGAAAACTCAACAACACACAACAGCAGAGCGAGTCTCTCTCTCTCTCTTTTTTTATTAACTGAGTTGAACTTTAAAAATTATGTTATGACCAAAAATCAATAAAGAGAAACTGATTTAAGTTCATCCAAGTGTGAAGGGGTTTATTACCAGTGCTACATCACTCTAATGATGTACTCTTAAAAATTTGTTTTTATGATATATTACATCCATTATTGCTAAAAGGATAAAACCGCAAAGCAATGCTGGACATTAATAAATCAATTTAAAGGAGGGGAGGGGGGGAAACCGAGAGAGAACCGAGTTCCATTTGTGGATTTTAAATGTTGTGCGATTGTTTAATGAGATGCAAAGGGAGCTCGCAGCCAGCCTTTGGATCGCTAATGGGGGCTTCACTCGGTAACATGTCTGTTGTGACTGTGGCGCAGGATAATCACGCTTGGCGACCACGGCACAGTGAGGTGCTAAGTGATATTGCTGAAGTGAATTTCTTCACAAAACTTGGTACGGAGATACGCATGTGAGAAACAGTCTTATGAAGCTCTCTGGCCCGATACGTTTTAAAGCTGTGTGGAGTATGGTATACACACATATGGAAGACCCATGGGGAGGGGGTTGACTCAGTTTGCCAGGGTGGGGGGAAGGTGTTCAGGAGAAGGAGAAGAAGAAGAGGAGGAGGTGGAGGAGGAGGAGGAGGAGATTGGATTTATACCCCGCCCTTCACTTGGAGTCTCAGAGCGGCTTAAAATCTCCTTTTCCCTCCCCCTCCCCACAACAGACACCCTGTGAGGTCGGTGGGGCTGAGAGAGCTCTTTCGAGGACTACCCTTGAGAGAACAGCTCTGACAGAATTGTGGCTTGCCCAAGGTCATCCAGCAGCTGCGAGTGGAGGAGTGGGAATCATCAAACCCGGTTCTCCCAGATTATAGTCCGCGCACTTAACCACTGCACCCATGTCACGCACCCCCTTCCCTATGCGACACTTCCGCTCAGTTCACTGCCTCTCAAGATGGATTCCCATTCAAAAATAACCCAGGGTTGCCAGGCTCCAGGTGCGGCCTGGAGATCTTCCCGAAGGGCAGCTGATCTCCCAACAATAGAAATCCATTTTCCTGGAGGAAAGGGGGCTGCTTTGGAGGGAGGGGTCTATGTCATTGTACCCTGCTGAAGTCGCTCCCTTCCCCAAACCCCGCCTTTCACTGGGATCCACCCCCAGATCTCCAGGAATCCCCCAGTCTGGAGTTGGCAACCCTAATGAATCCTTCCATCAAGACTTTGCTGAAGCCGTTGCAGACATGCTGTCTCCTAGCATCTGCTTCACACCCTCTTCCTTGAAGGAGCTTAGAGTCCTGTTCAGCGTTCCCTCTAAGCTGTCGAGTCTTGTGAGCAAAAATTCTATTTTGTGAGCTACTGGCATTACAGTTGTGAGCGAGTGATTTGGCTCCTGCATAAATTAGTTTGTTCCGGAGCCGTCCTTCCTGAGCTAAGACAAAAATGTGTGAGCCGGAGGCTAAAAAACTGTGAGCTAGCTCACACTAACTCAGCTTAGAGGGAACACTGGTCCTGTTTAGCCTCACAAAAGTACTGGGTGATGAAGGATTTGGCTGAGGGGACTTCATGGGCACAAGGATTTGAACCTGGCTGTCCCCATACCTCTGACAGGCACAAAGCTCGAGCCCCTACTGTAGTCTGGAACAGGGAGAGCTGATCCCTGATGGGTTCTTCATTTGTTCTGGGTGGGATTATTGCGTGTCCTTGTAGGGTCAGGTTTGTAGCCAGGAAGGACCAGTGGCTCTTGTCCTCCTTATGGATCTCCTGGTGTGATCCATGGGTAAGAATCCTTTTTTGTCCCCATACCTCTGACAGGCACAAAGCTCGATCCCCTACTGTAGTCTGGAACAGGAAGAGCTGATCCCTGACGGGTTCTTCGTTTGTTCTGGATGGGATTATTGCATGTCCTTGTAGGGTCAGGTTTGTAGCCAGGAAGGACCAATGGCTCATGTCCTCCTTATGGATCTCCTGGTGTGATCCATGGGTAAGAATCCTTTTGCAGACTTCCTCTGGGTAGTGGGAAACGGTGATCTTACCATTGTCAAGGCCAGTTTAGATTTCTGCCTGCCTCTGAAAAGTGTTTCACGTGGTTCAGACTGTGGTACTCAGGATGTAAACTGACCTAGAAAGGTAAAAGCTCTGGAAATTCTGAAGGCATGGGGGGGGGGGGAGAGAGAAATTGACTCTTCTCAACAGATCTTTTTTAAAAAAAAACAAAACCCAGAACTTTTAAGAAGTTGAAATGTATTCAATACTTTCCTATCAAACCTAAACTCCCTTTTAACCAGTTTAATGACTTAAAATGCACCATTTTAGAACCTAGTTAACATATAAAACGGTACTATTTGGCATATCGGTTGAATTTTAAAAAGTATAAATGTCTTCATTTGCTATAAGAAAGATTGAGTTTCAAGGTATAGGCTTATAAAACTTCGTTGGTCTTAAAGGTGCCGCTGGACTCAAATGTCGTTCTTCTAGCAAAACACAGACAATTTTGTTTTTTTAAAGAAAGACCTGGGGTCATTTTGAGGGGGAACGAGCAGGAACGGCGTTCCGGGAGTAACAAGTCCGGGAGTAGGGAACCCAGGCATGCTCACCCTTTGTCAGGGGGTGTGGCATATGAAAACAAGTTATGCTAATGAGTTATGCTAATGAGCTCCTGCACCTCTTTCTCTACGAATTGACCCCTGAGAAAGACCTTAATGCTCTTTTTACCTGTTTCTTTTAGCCATTTGTTTTAAAACCCTTAAGGTTGGGTTGTGGCTTTCCATTTTGTTTTTCTCCAGGATCCTTCTGTACCGAGCGTCATTTTCTTACCAAAGCTCATTAAATTGAACGTTGCCACCTTCCAATTCATTTGGGGGGGGGTTTTTCCTCCTGACGCCCGTTAAAATGAATTGTGGCATTCTCCCATTCATTCAGTGCCATTAGTTAAAAAATACGGGGGTTAGCATAAGATAAACTGACCATAACAGATTTTCTTATCTGGAAGCAAGGTTTACAGTTCTTACATTGCTTTGCAATGCAAACATAATGATAATTTGCTGTGTTGTGTTCTCTCTGGATAATTTCCAAACGTAAATATCTTTAAGATCCCCCCCCCCCCCTTCTGTGTACCTAGAAGGTTGCCTGGACCCAAAATGTTTTACTTTGAAGCTAAAACAGATTTTTTTTTTTAACGATATAGTTATAAATTGCTAGTTACAAGCCGTGGTTTTGTTTGTTCTAAGGACATCTAAGTTCATACATGCAGATGTATGCCCTGGGAAAGTTTTTGAGGTCTGAACTATTGCTGTAAGGCGCCTTGAACCATGAGGAAAGACAGGTGATCATGTTTGTTGGTCTGAAAGGTGCCACTGGAATATTGTTCCAGTGTTTTTAGAAGTACATAAAATAAACTTATTTGCTATGTGGTGGCACAGGGGAGGAGGAGGAGGAGGAGGAGGAAGAGATTGGATTTATACCCCACCCTTCACTCAGAGTCTCAGATTCTCAGAGCGGCTTACAATCTCCTTTCCCTCCCCCTCCCCAAAACAGACACCCTGTGAGGTAGGTGAGGGGCTGAGAGAGCTCTTTCGAGAAGTGTCCTTGAGAGAACAGCTCTTAGAGAACTGTGACTGACCCAAGGTCACCCAGCAGCTGTGTGTGGAGGAGTGGGGAATCAAACCCGGTTCTCCCAGATTAGAGTCCACGCACTTAACCACTACACCAAACTGGCTTTCAAGGTGATAGAATCCAGATGCCATATCGTGCGTCCTAACCCTTCACTTTCCTAGTGGTATATATCCCAGGATGTAAAAAAAACCCCAGCCATATTAAGGAGAAAGATTCCTGTCTGGCCCACACTTTGCTCAGTGAGTTTGCCAGACGTGCCTTAGTCCAGGGAGCAAAATTTGAGTCCAGTCAGACACCTTGAAGACCAACAAAGTTTATGTCTGGGTATAAGCTTTCCTGTGCATGCACACTTCTTCAGATACAGCATATTCATTGTATCTGATAAAGTATCCGCACACACACAAAAGTGATACCTAATATTAAACTTTGTTGGTCTTCAAGGTGCCTGGTAAAGGTAAAGGTTCCCTTGCTCGAAAGCCAGTCGAGTCCGACTCTAGGGTTGCGTTGCTCATCTTTATTTCCAAGCCGAAGAGCCAGCGCTGTCCGAAGACGTTTCCGTGGCCATGTGGCCGGCATGACTAAACACCAAGGCGCACGGAACGCTGTTCCGTTCCCACCAAAGCGGTACCTATTTATCTACTTGCAATTTCTTACTTTCAAACTGCTAGGTGGGCAGGAGCTGGAACCAGAGACGGGAGCTCACTCCGTCATGCGGCACCCGGGTCTCGAACTGCTGAACTACTGACCTTCCAACAGCCTGCAGTTCAGCTTCTTAACCACTTGAGCCACCGCAGCTGGACTCAAAACTTTGTTCTGTTGCTTCCGACCAACACAAGCTACCCACCTGAATTGTACTCTGGGGGGCGTTTGTCATGTGTGGGTGTGACCTGCCACCCCTGTTTTCTCCTCTGTCTGCTACTGGTGAATGCCTGGCCTGAATGGGCCCCCGGTAGGCGTACTCCAGTGTCCCAGGTGTGCAAATGGTGGTGAGAGATGATGGGTTGTTCTCGTGCTTCTCAGGCTGCTAATGAAGCCGTGCGTGATCAGTCCTGCCACGCTAAACTTCTTAAGGATCCTTTAACGTCCTTTTTGCTGCAGTCTCCATGTCGTGAAAAGATAAAACAGTACAGTCCATTGATTTTTATGGATTTTAAGGTGATATGACACAAATGACAGTTTGATTAATTCCCCCCCTTTATTATCAGCTAATCAACAGAAATTAGGTAATTAAACACTATGACAAGTGAAGATAGAAATGTCAGGTGGCCTTTTCCTTTTTATAAAAAAGCACACCAACTGTCAACAAGACTAGCGCTGTCTTTCTGTTGTCCCGCGCCTATAGATGAAAACCATCTCCTTCATACCTGGCCTTTCGTGGTGAGTGTTGTGCAATTTGGGTTTTGTTTCCTTTAGAGCGACTGGATTCGCAAGGCAAACTAACCCCCTGAAACTGGGTAGTATGGGATGCTGGATCTGACCCTCGGCATGGAAACTGAGGAGCTGGATAGCAGGTGCCTCTCTGCAGGGCAGAGAACTGTCCTGGACTAGCACAGGCTAGGAGGAGTCGTGCATGGTGTGGGGTAGTGGTTAGAGGGACCCAGGTTCAAATCCTGCTCAGCCATGGAAGCCTGCTGGGTGACAAGTCACACTCTCTCAGCCTAGCCTAGAAGGGAAGAAGAGATTGGATTTATACTCCGCCCTTCACTCAGAGTCTCAGAGCGGCTTACAAACTCATTTCCCTTCCCCTCTCCTGTGAGGCAGGTGGGGATGAGAGAGCTCTTTCCAGAACTCTCCTTGAGAGAACAGCTCTGACAGAACTATGGCTTGCCCAAGGTCATCCAGCAGCTGCAAGTGGAGG
>NW_015162071.1:13919-19855 GCF_001447785.1 Gekko japonicus
CAGGAGGTCCAGCAATGGGGCCAGGACACTAGAAGCCCTCCCACTGTTGCCCCCCACAAGCACCAAGAATACAGTGCATCACTTGCCCCAGACTGAGTTCCTATCTATACCTTGTGGCTAATAGCCACTGATGGACCTCTGCTCCATATGTCTATCTAATTCCCTCTGGAAGCCGTCCATGCTTGTAGCCGCCACCACCTCCTGTGGCAGTGAATTCCATGTGTTAATCACTCTTTGGGTGAAGAAGTACTTCCTTTTATCCGTTCTAACCTGACCGCTCAGCAATTTACCAGTGGTCTGTCTAGTCTAGCATCCCATTTCACACAGTAGCCAGTTTCTCTGGAGGGCCAACAACAGGGCATGGAGGTCGAGGACTTCCCCTGAGGTTGCCTGCTGGCTCTGGGATTCAGAGGCTTAGTGCCTCTGAATGTGGAGGTTCCCCACAGTCACCATGGCTAGTAGACATTGATAGACTCATCCTCCATGAATCCCATCCTTCATGAATGTATCTAATATCCTTTTGAAAGCTGTTAATTCTTGTGGCTATCACCAGTGTTCCCTCTAAGCTGAGTTAGTGTGAGCTAGCTCACAGTTTTTTAGCCTCCGGCTCACACATTTGTGCCTTTGCTCAGGAAGGGATGGCTCCAAAGCAAACCTATTTATGCAGTTGCCAAATTGCCCACTCACAACTTTAATGCTGTTAGGTCACGACGCTTAATTTTTGCTCACAAGACTCCACATCTTCGAGGGGGCATTGGCTATCACTACATCCTTTGGCAGCAAATTCAACATTTTAATCCCTCTCTGTGTAAAGTGGTATTTCCTTTTGTCTGTCCTGAACCTACTGCCCATCAACTTCATTGGATGCCCTTGAGTTCTACCATTTTGGGAGAGGGAGAAGAAGAAGAAAATCTGTTTGTCAGCTCACTCCGTCCTGTCACATAATTTTATAAACCTCTATCATAACTTTTTGTAATTTTATAAACCTGCATCACCCCTCCCCCCCGGTCATCTCTTTTCTACACTGAAAAGTCCCGGTCTCCTCAGCCTTTCCCCCCTAGGGAAGGGGCTCCAACTTCATAATCCTCTTGGTTGCCCTCCTCTGTACTTGTTACAGCTCTGCCGTGTTCTTTTTCGAGATATGTTGAGGAGTCTTCCTCCAGGTGTCCCGACAACTCCTTTCCCTTCCTCACTCAAGTCTTTAGGCTTCCAGACAAACCCCCCCCCCCGGTGTGTGTGTGTGTTCAGTACCAGCCTGTTAACAAAATATCTCTCCTCCCAGCTGGTCGTTTTTGGAGATGCATAAGGCATGCTCTCCAGCTGCTGGGGTTTGTGTTTTGTTTTGTTTCTTACATCAGGGGTGTCAAACATAAGGCCCGGGGGCCGGGGGCGGCCTATCCAAGGCTCTTCTGCGGCCTGCGAGCAACTAGTGCAAGGGTGGGAACAGGAGACCGCTTGGGGGGGGGGATTGGGTGGAGCCGCTTTGATTGTGGCTTAAGCATGTCGGAACAACCTTCTCTGCAGCAGTCAAACAGCATGGGAGTGTCTGTCCAGTGCTGCACGCCTGACCATATGGGTTATCATGTGCAAAAAAAAAAACAACCCTCCCACCCCAGGGGGCCTTGCAGTGAGGATACAGCAACTTGGAGCTTACCAGCTGCTGTCCTTTATATAGTTTATATCTCCTGTATCCGGCATTACGTTTTATGGCACGCATGGCCCGGCCCGACAAAGGCACATTTGTGTCAGATCTGACCCTCATAACAAATGGGTTTGACACCTGTTTTAAATGATCACAGTAATATGATCCATATATTGACTATGCAGATATCAGACCTATTAAAGTGGTTTGAATCAGGGCTTTTTTTTTGTAGAAAAAGCCCAGCAGAAACTCATTAGCATAATATGCCACACCCAACAGCAGAAACTCATTAGCATATTAGGCCACACCACTGACAGCACAGATCATTAACATATTAGGCCACACCCCATGTCTTCCCTTGGCTTGCCCGGGGAAGCCCCCCCTTGAAGGGAAGGGAAGGTTGGGGAAGGCACGGGGAGGCATTTAAATGCCTCCCCAATCCTTCCAGGCCCCCCCTGGCCCGCCTGCCTCGGAGTTGCTGGGGGGTGTCGTTCTCCAGGCCTTCCCTCTGTAGCCACACACACGCAGAGGTTTTGGCTGTAGTGGGCGTGGCCAACTCTGAAGCCAGCCGGAACTCCGTTCCTGTGCGTTCCTGCCCCGAAATAGCCCTGGTTTGAATATTGCTTCACTTAAAAAAAATAATAATTGTGGTGTGCCAAGATTTTGATCACACTGCCAATGGCTTGTGGGTTTCTCCTACAGCATCCAGTTTTCAAGACCTGGTTGCTGCCGTTCACATCTGTGTCAGTCCCATTTTCTTTTCTTTTTTAGTTACAGAGGTGGGGGGGATAAATGTCTTGGTCCTGCAAGACCGATCTGAGATGCAGCTGTGGCAATGATTATTGTTGGTTCCTCTGGCTGACTTTTTTTTCTGAGTTCCACCGTATTTCCTATTCAGATCAAAGTGCATGCAAGGGTGTATCGACAATGCCTGTGGCGATCCAGGGGAGATGTGCAATTGTCCCCGTGGAGCACACTGAAGTCCTGCATTCTCTAGGATTGCAGAACGATGCGCCAATCAGTGTAAGTCGATGGAGCCCAGAATTGGATGACCCAGGCTAAGCCCAGTCCCATTAGATCTTGGAAACTAAGCAAGGTCAGCTCCAGTTAGAACCTGGATGGGAGACCACCAAGGAAGTCCAGGGTTGCTGTGCAGAGGCAGGCAATGGCAAACCCACCTCAGTTCGTTTCTTGTCTTGAAAACCCTGCAGGGTCAGCAGAAATTGGCTGTGACTTAACGACATTTTCCACAACCGCTAAGTGGACAGAGCCTCTCATGGATTTCTTTTTGGCACTCACTCCTATGGAATTACGTATCTATTAAATATATTCTTATTTTTTTCCCCTGCCATCTTGATTTGGTTTGTTTTTGTAACTACAGTTCCGGGGAGAAAGAATTCAGTGGTGGACATTTCTGAAAGCACACCAACTTCTCCATCTGAGCCAGAAACGGGTGTTCAGTCAGCCAAAAGCAGAGGTTCAAAATTAACCAAATACTAGAGAGTGTAGTGGAAGCTCATGCAATTCTGGAATACTTTATTTCTCTAAGCTTCACCTAAGGCTAGTGAGACAAGAAGGGATTTTGGTTCAGATGGTTCTACCAACTGATAAGAACTGGGCTTTATTACCATGTTACATTGGCTTCATAAAACTGCTTAACACAGAGACTAGGCAAAATGTTTTTCTGTTCTAAGCAAACGCTTCCAAGCAGTACATCTCCTGTCTAATATTCAAAGCACCGATATCTTTCTCTAATTCCTGATACCCGCCAACTGTAGCAATTCAAAAGCCTGTATTGTGATTAATGAAAGGCTTTGCGAATTTCATGGTTGAGGCAAAAAGCCCTGTCAATTTTCATGGATGAGGTTTGGAATTGGCTTGTTCCTTGAATTAAGCAATTTTAGAAAAAAAGTTTCTTTGCCCCTCCAAACTCTACAAAAGAGACCAGCAGGTCTACAGATTCCATGTGTCCAGACTAATAATTACAGCAAAGGTTTTCCTCTAGAATCGGAGAATGGGGAATGGCGGCACTTTCGACGTGCTCACTTTTTGTCAGGGTTATTATTTCCTTGGTAATTTGCATGATGTGGCTTTGAAATCACTTCTTTAGATAGTAGAAGTTACATATATGTGTGGCCTGAAAAGAAATACATGCAATTTTATACAGGTCATAAAATGCAGAATTAACTATCACCGTTTCCAGACCAGTTATTAGGTCCAGATTGGGAGCTGTTGGGAAGCAGTTTCCCCCCCCCACACACTTCCATGCAGTTTCATGGGGCACACAGTTCCAAAGTGGGGTAGATGCTGTGCGGACAGGAAAGGCTAGATCTTTTCCAGTCCTGCCCCACCTCGACATAGGGCTGCCAACTGGAAGTACAGCAACATAGTCAAAAGCTGTAACACTGTACCCGGCACTCTATTATTCAAGCCGGTTGGAATAGATATAGACTGCTGTATACAGTCAAGAGAAATATGTAGAGCTTGGCGCTCCATCTCTGGAGGTGGCCTGACAAAGTCCTGAAACAAAACGGGTGGGAACCTGGACAATCCGTCGCCACACCTCTTAGCCACTGTGTTTTGTGGACATCGTATCAACTGTTACTCCTCTTAGTTTTGTGGACATTTATCAACTGTTAACGGATTTGTTGAACTGTATTGGACAGCTTACATTGGTGTCTTTGGAATGGATCTGGATAGTTACTTAGAGTAAGGTAAGGGTTTCCCTTGCTCGAAAGCCAGTCGAATCCAACTCTAGGGGGTGGTGCTCATCTCCGTTCCCAAGCCGAAGAGCCAGTGCTGTCTGAAGATGCTTCTGTGGTCATGGGCCTGGGATGACTAGACGCCGAGGCGCACGGAACGCTGTTACCTTCCCACTGATCGGTACCTATTTATCTACTAGGGTGGCAGGACCTGGGGCCAGAGACGGGAGCTCACTCTGTCACGTGACACTCGGGTCTCGAACTGCCAAACTACAGACCTTCAGGTCTGCAGCTCAGCATCTTAACCTCTGAGTACTACACTGTTAGGAGCTGTGGTGGCTCAAGTGGTTATAGAGTTTGGAACTGGCTAAACCACACCCCTAGAACCGTAAAGTCCAATAAGTGATTGCTTAGGACCAGTTGGGTTTGTTCCCGCCGAAAGTCATAGTCTTCCCTGATTGGTTCATTACACAACAGCAGCCAATCAGGCTGTGGATTTCAGGATACCGAGAGTCTATGGAGCTTGTGACTGAAGCGCAGGCTCTTCCTATAATTCAGGGTATCCCAATAACACAATACGTAACACCGTCACTGACAGGCGAAAGGGGCTGCAGGTACCACAGGAAACCACCCTATGCAACATTATTCTTACTGCACAATTTAAATGGTTTTGACTGAGTTGGAGGGATTCAGGTCAAAGAGTTTCATTCGTTGGCCATCTGGGTTTGGCATTGACATGGGTGGGACTGGGAAAGATCTTGACTTTTGTGTTCCCACAGCAGCTGCCCTGGCTTGGTCATCTTTGTATGATGGGTGGGATTATATATCAGTGTAACCAGGGGCGGATGAAGGCTCACCAGAGCCCGAAGCACTGACCAGTCTTGGTGCCCCCCTCCTTTCCACACTGACCCCCAGTCCATTTTCATTGTTGACCTGTCTGACCAGATAGACAATGCAGGTTGCAGCAATACAAGAATTTATTCATATGATAACACAACATACTGTACAAACTAAGCCAAGCTTGGGCTACATAAAGTTCTTTTCACCCTTTTCCCAACTTCGTGGTGCCCCCTTTGGCCCTGGTGCCCTAAGCACATGCTTCGTCTGCTTCATGGTGAATCCGCCCCTGAGTGTAACCTGTTGGGATGTAACCTTGGAAGTGAAATGAAAATTAAGGGATCCGGCGCTCCAGAGTGTGGGCTTTTGCGTCTTTCTCCCATGCAACAGTTGTAGAGAGGCTCAAAACTGTTGTGAGCGGTACTTACCAAAACTGCCAGAAATTATTGTGCTCAATTTAGGTATGATGATTTAGATCCATGGCAAGTGTAAACACCTGTGCAGGCAGGTACATAATGTTGCACCAGTTGATAATCTGGAATTGGGAGTGCTCAACTTTCATCGGCAGGCAAGGTGAGTGAGACCTAAACATGGCAGATTCAATTGTTGCGATTATCTGTAATTAAGAATAATTTTCAACTGAGATGCTGTGAAAAGCATCAAGTTCTTCCCAAAATTAAAAAATAAATAGTTGGTGTCAGAGGTCATTTCGGGGGGGAACACGGGGGATCGCAGTTCCCCCGGGTGAGGTACGG
>NW_015162071.1:20164-22833 GCF_001447785.1 Gekko japonicus
GTTCAGCAGTTCGAGACCCGAGTGTGCTGCATGATGGAGTGAGCTCCCATCTCAAGTTCCAGAGTGGTTCCAAGGTGGAATCAGCTGCCCAGGGAGGTGGTTGGCTCCCCTTCAGTGGCAGCTTTCAAGAAGAGGCTGGAGGAATATTGGTCAGAGATGCTTTAGGCAGGTCCTGCGCTTGGCAGGTGGTTGGACTAGATGGTCTGTATGGCCCCTTCCAGCTCTATGATTCTATGAATTCAAGACCATTAAATTAATTTGGAAATAAATCCAGCGGATGGAGAGAGTAATCCCTTTTCTATCCCTTCGGTCTCTCACTGTCACATGGACACTCGTTAAGCTTGAATCAGTGTATTAAGTTACAACCAAAAAGTTGTGCGATCTGGTACATTGCAAACACAAACTTATTTTAAAATGCTGTAGTAACTGGGGGTTATTGATTCAAGACCATTAAATTAATTTGGGAATAAATCCAGCTGATAGAGTAATCCCTTTGCTACCCCTTCGGTCTCTCACTGTCACGTGGACACTTGTTAAGCTTGAATCAGTGTATTAAGTTACAACCAAAAAGTTGTGCGATCCTAATGAGCAAGCTTTGGTACATTGCTAACGCGAACTTACTTTAAAATGCTGTAGTAACTGGGGGTTATTTTATTTTATTTTTGAGTTGGCAAATGTAGTTAGTTCTTAGCAGGAGCCCAAAGTTGGGTTCCTGAGCCTGATGTGTTGGCCACCTGCAGGCTATTAGTTGGTTACTTAGCCTGACTCTGGGGAAGGGCATCAGGTGAGACTGGTTAAGCCTAATTGGCAGTTAGTGCCGGTGGTCAGAGCTCCAGTGTGGTTAAAATTGAAGTCCTTCTTTAATTGGTTTGGACTTTAAAGTTTCCTGAATGCTATAGGAGGTGGGGGTCTTTTTTGAACAAACCCTTAACTCTGCCTGATGGACTGAGCTTGTAGAGGTGCACCCTGTTTGACTGCTGTAAATGGATTGCTGGGGTTATACTATCCAAGGTAAATTACATTGAGGTTATACTATCCAAGGTAAATTAGATTGCTCACAAAACATTTTCTTGTTTTGGTGCATAGAATACTGGTACTACTTTGCCCCCAAATAAACCATTTTGTTACCCGCCTGTGTGGTGGTGTGTCTGGGGGTTTGCAGAAGGGTGTTCCAGTTGTTGTTTTTCTTGGCCCCACCAATATTCTCTGAGTGGGACCCTGAGCCCTGGAAAGGGTTGGGATCCCTGCTGGAGGTTTTAAAGACAGCCAGGTTGGTCACCGCCTTGTGGGGTTCCCAAGTACTTACCGCGATCCGGCGGGGGAAACTGCGAAGACGTCTGTGTCCCCCGCCAAATCACGGAAAGTACTTGGGAAGCCTGCCGCCTTATCCTTGACTAAGGCGGGGCAGTGGCTCTACAAATGCCCAATACATATTTAAAGTATTGCCCTAAAGTGGAATCAGTTAATTAAATTCTTCCATCATCGTCTAAAGGATTGGGGGGAAATCCCTGACCTTTCTCTGTGCTAAACATCAGTCCCAGCCCACCTGGAAACTGGCACATTTTGTTTTGCTTTGGGGGGAAATCCCTTATTTTTCAGTGTGCTAAACATCAGTCCCAGGCCCACCTGGAAACTGGCACATTTTGTTTTGCTTTTTTACAAGCAAGAAAGAGGAAAAATCCCAACTGCAAATAGCTTTATTTCACTCATTTTCTTGTGCCTTCCTGGTGTTTCATATGTACCTTTTTAAAATGCCTTTTAAAAATCTTGATCACTTGGTAAGGCTATAAAAAGTTAATAGGGGATTTATAATTTTATTAGCATTTATGCTGCAAATGCAAGAGCCATCCCAAGCCCAAATTTAATGCGCCCTTAAAGCTGTGTTTATTAGCTCGACTATTCTGTGCAATGTGAGCTCATTGGGAAATGTATTACTTTTTCTCTGAGGGGGAAAATCCAGAATGTGAGAACTTAAAGAACTGGGTTTGTTCTCAGCTGTTGCACAGTTTGTGTGGCTTTTTCAGCCTCTCTCTCGTTTCCTCGTTTTAAGCAGATATAAATGAACAGGAAGAATAGCTTGCATGTTAAGGCTCAATTAATATTTTTTTAAAATGGCATGAAAACTGCAATTATTGCTGGTTAATGGGAATATTTGTAAACTATTAGTCGCTGCCAATACCTAATCGGGCATTGCCTGACGTTATTGGAGTCAGTCCACCTATGACACATTAGTTATCATCTCAGTTCAGTTTGAGACACTGTAATAATGCCTCCATCTAAACATGCACAATGTTTTTATTTTATTTTATTCTATTCACAACACATAGTAAAACAATATATAATGGCTCATAAATATATCATACTGCTTCATCAAGATAAAATACCAAAAATACATTAAGTCAACACCTGATGGCAGCTTAAAATTTCTACCTATGGTGCAATCATAGAATGTTAGAAGGGACCTTGCAGGTCATCTAGTCCAACCCCCTGCACTCTGCAGGAGCATAGCCAAAAGATAGCCCACAACCAGGGCTTTTTTGGTAGAAAAAGCCCAGCAGGAACTCATTAGCATAATAGGCCACACCCAGCAGCAAAATCATTAGCATATTAGGTCACAACCCTGACCAGTGTTCCCTCTAAACTGAGTTAGTGTGAGTTAGCTCATAGTT
>NW_015162071.1:23982-50451 GCF_001447785.1 Gekko japonicus
TATAGGAACTCTCGGTCTGGGGCAAGTGATGCTCTGTATTCTTGGTGCTTGGTGGGGGGGGGCAACAGTGGTAGGGCTTCTAGTGTCCTGGCCCCACTGCTGGACCTCCTGATGGCCCCTGGTATTTTTGGCCACTGTGTGACAGAGTATTGGACTGGGTGGGCCATTGGCCTGATCCAACATTGGCCTCTCTTATGTTCTCATGTTCTTATGACCATTTGCCTTACTCGGGGGTGGTTAGGGCCGCTAGAAATGTCTTTTCTTTATTTATGTATTCTTCTGCGTGTCTGCGGCTGCAGTTTTAGTGTCTTGTGTGGTAAAGGTGTGTGGTGGGGCATGGGGATTTGACATCTTGACATGATTCCGGAATCATTTACCTGGCATTAAAGGGCACACAGGGGATGAGAAGGTTTTGCACTGATGGAAACAGAAATGAATGTATGCCGGTCTCTCTTGTGTCTTCCTCGGAGCAGAGTCGCCGCTCTCCGTTCTGAATGGCTTTTCAAATCACAGCATTTATCCTGGCTTGGACAATGCCGGTGCCGTTTGAACACTGCTCGGTTCGCTATCGGGGACAGCAAACAACATTTCGTGTGGCGGCCTGTGCAGACCGTTCATTTGCCTGCCCCTTTTTTGTCAGGGGATCATATCCCAGGGTGCAATTTGCTGGGCATGATTCGTGGGCACTGTGACAACTTCGATACCTGTTTGCGGAGACAAAACCGTGTCCGAGATGCCATCTGACTGGGACGGAGGCAAATGCTGGCGATTGTCAGGTTGACCTCCCTGTGGCCGTCGGGTCTTGTCATTCGTTCTGAACGACTGAGGCTGTCCTTTGTTGCTGCTGAAAGGAAGTCGAGAGCAGTGAGCTCTGGCCACACCGTCAGAGGCAGGTACTGAACATTAGGAAGAGATATAACAGCACTTGGGAACAGAACGAGCATGTTGCTGTCTCTGTTTTGTCTCTGGAAGCTCTTTTGTTCTCCTGAATGCTCTCAGAAAAGGAGTTTAGTAATCCAGTGAACTTGTGTTCTGGTGAGGGGCGTCACGCACCTGGCTATGGCAGGAGGCTTCCCACCAGCAACCCTGGCAGCCTGGCACCGCCCCAAGCAGCAGCGCAGGGGAATCGGGGCAACGCTCTGGTATTTGAGTGAAAGCTCTATGGTAGAAGGAAGGCCGAGCGCCGAAGAATAGATTCTTTTGAACTATAGTGCTGGAGAAGACTCTTGAGAGTCCCTGGGACTGCCAGGAGATCAAATCAGTCAATCCTAAAAGAAATCAACCCTGACTGTTCCCTGGAAGGCCAGATAATGAAGCTGAAGCTCAAATCCTTTGGCCACCCAATGAGAAGGGAGCACTCACTGGAGAAGAAGACCCTGATGCTGGGAAAGATTGAAGGTCAAAGAAGACGGGGACGGCAAAGGATGAGATGGTTAGACAGTGTCATAGATGCAACAAACATGAAATTGAGCCAACCTCAGAGCACGGCGGAAGACAGGAAGGCCTGGCGGGATCTGGTCCATGGGGTCGTGAAGAGTCGGACTCAACTGTGCGACTGAACAACAAGAAGAAGAAGCCATAGGTGCACACCAGGAGTGACTGTCTCGATATCTGGTTAACATATTGGGGTTTTGCCCAGTTGTAGAAGTGTGATACTAAGTGCAGTAAATAAATCTCCCAAGAAGTATATTGCAAGAAAAGAGAGTAAACTTACGTTTATTCAAGTAAATCCAGTTCACATTCGGTCTGCAGTCAAAAAGAAGAGAGAGAAGACTAATTTAAAGAGTACTTTCCCTGTCACCAGTGGCCAGCTTGTCCAGCATCATGCGTGTGGGAGGATGAGGGCACTGTATCCACAGGAGAGACCTGCAGAGACATGTGTCTCCATAGAAGGCCATGTGAAGGAAGTGAGAGGACAAAGTAAAGGAGAGCGAGGAGGGGTCCAAGGGCAGCTCCCGGGTTAAGACAAAGAGAGGCATCCCATTCAAGGAGATAACACCTGTTCACCCTTAGGGTGACATAGTGCTCCCCTAATGTCCCAGCATGCCATGTCACTCACTCCAACAGTGCCATCTCCACAAAGCTGGTGTAGAAGTCTGGGCCTCCCCCTCTCTCCTCGTAAGCCCCCCCACCAGCCAGCTGATTGTTGGAGGGGGCGTGGCCTGGTAATGGGGGAACCCCGCCTCTACTGGGAGTGGCATCTGGCAACTCTATATACAATGTTCGTCATCCAGCTCCATAATAACCTTGTGTGACAAGCCAAGAGAACCTGCAGTTTACAGATGGACAAATTACTTACCCTCAGTGTGTATTCCCTAAGCCCTCCCAAAGCGTGTGGAGCCAAGGCCATACAGAAATCCAAAGTTCACAGGTTGCATTGAGAACTGGACCATACTGGACCCATACAAACATTGTTTTTCTCCACTAAGACATATAAACAGCTGTGATACTATTAAATTGGGGGTTTTGGTGTCACCGTAACAAGAGATTAGTACAAATCTGGCATTTTCAACATAAGGCCCATTCCCACTCACTACCCAGAGAGAATCCTGGAAGGATATCATCTAGACAGGCCCCATGTCTTTTCTGAAAACCCAGGCAAAAAAGTTAATCAAACAGTAGATAGGAATCGAAAGCTCGCAAAACTCTATGGTAGAAGCCATTTTTACTATAGAGTTTTTGCCCAGATACCAGAGCATCATCCCAACATTGTGATGTGATGACATCACTTCCCACACATGCCGGAAGTGATGTCACCTGGGTCTCCCTCCCCCTCCTGGTAAACTCCCCCATCCCTCACTGGTTGCCAGGAGGCACCTGGCACCTCTAATTGCATAGCCTGAATTTATATGCTATAAACCTTCATTTGCTAGGTTTTTTTCCTGTTGTTGTTGTTCAGTCGCACAGTCAAGTCCGACTCTTTGCAACCCCATGGACCACATCACGCCAGGCCCTCCTGTCTTCCATCGTGCTCCAGAGTTTGCTTAATTTCATGTTTGTTGCATTGATAACACTGTCCAACCATCTCATCCTTTGCCGCCCCCTTCTTCCTTGACCTTCAGTCTTTCCCAGCATCGGGGTCTTCTTCTCCAGTGAGTGCTCCCTTTTTGTTTGGTAACCAAAGTGTTTGAGCTCCAGCTTCAGTATCTGGCCTTCCAGGGAACAGTCAGGGTTGATTTCTTTTTGGACTGACTGATTTGATCTCCTGGCAGTCCAAGGGACTCTCGTCTTCTCCAGCACCATCATTTGAAAGAATCTATTCTTCAGCACTCGGTCTTTCTTTGGGTCCAACTCTCGCAGCCGTACATTACTACGTGGAACACCATTGCTTTGGCCCTACGGACTTTTGTTGGCAGGGTGATGTCTCTGCTTTTTATTATGCTGTCTAGGTTTTCCATCACTCTCTTTCTAGAGATCCCCCCCCCCCGAGATTATTAAATACATTGGTCCATGAATGAAATTTCTGTTATGATCTATGTTTCTGTGACCACTGTTGTAGTCATAAAAACATGCTACTCTTTTCAAACTTGTGATGGGCACCAGATCAGGGAGATTTTGCAGATTCAACGAGAAACAGATAGCTGAAGAGAAGGCCCTCCAGCAATGCTCCCTCTAACCTGTTGAGCCTTGTGAGCAAAAGTTCCACTTTGTGAGCTGTTGGCATTAAAGTTGTGAGCAAGCGATTTGGCTACTGCATAAATTAGTTTGCTCAGGAGCCATCTTTCCTGAGCTAAGACAAAAATGTGTGTGAGCCGGAGGCTAAAAAAACTGTGAGCTAGCTCACGCTAACTCAGCTTAGAGAGAACACTGTCCTCCAGTAAAATAACAGAAGAAAACATCCTGCAGAAGAACGGCCTCTGGTTTGCCTCCGTTCTTTTATATTCTCCCAACAGTAGATGCACAGATCCTTTAGTTAGAATATAGACTGGGGCACCCAGGGGTGTGCACGAACCATCTGCAGAGAGCCGTCTGGTGGAGTGTCTCCATTTATACTCCCAGCAGTCTACCTGCTTTCTGCAAATCTTGCACAGTTAGACTGTAGGCGGATCAATGCTGGGATTTGCACTCCACAAAAGGAGGGGGGGGCCCTCCTGGTACTTCCTGTCCTTAAACAACTGGAGTTGTTTTGTATTTCCTAAACGATATCGATCGGGGAGGCTAATGATAGGTTGTGTAAGCTCTTCCTCCATGCTTCCTTTCAAACAGGGTGCCTCGGGAAATTGCAGTTAGCGGTACGGAAAATGCCTGAAACCTACTGTACTGCGCAAGTCTGGGGCTGCCAGACTTTCGCAGTGTAAAGTGGCAGAAATGCATTCTCTGTGTCTCCCCCACCCCCGGCCTGGATGGAGGCTGCGAGAACTAATGAAGCAGTACCGAGGACAAGTGGGGGAGTGGGCATGTGTCCCTCTGGGACTCTGTGCCCACTGCTCAGCCAGTTTGGTGTAGTGGTTAGGAGCACAGACTCTGATCTGGGAGAACCGGGTTTGATTCCCCACCAATGTTCCCTCTAAGCTGTGGAGTCTTGTGAGCAAAAATTCTACTTTGTGAGCTACTGGCATTAAAATTGTGAGCAAGTGATTTGGCTGCTGCATAAGTTAGTTTGCTCTGGAGCCCTCCTTCCTGAGTGGAGAGGAAAAAAAATGTGTGAGCCGGAGGCTAAAAAGTTGTGAGCTAGCCCACACTAACTCAGCTTAGGGGGAACACTGTTCCCCACTCTTCCACATGCAGCTGCTGGTGTGACCTTGGGTCAGTCACAAGTTCTGGTAAGAGCTGTTCTTGAAAAAGAGTGGTTTCTGTCAGAGCTCTCTCAGCCCCACCTACCTCCCAGGGTGTCTGTTGTGGGGAGGGGAAGGGAAAAGGAGATTGTAAGCTGCTCTGAGACTCCTTTGGGTAGTGAAGGGCAGGGTATAAATCCAATCACCTCCTCCTCTTCCTCCTCCTCCTCCTCCTCCTCCTCCTCCGGAGCAGGCCATTACCTGCACTAACTGGCAGCTGCAAAACCAGCTTGGAGCTTCAGAACTTCATAAACTTAAGAGTTCAGGAAAACAAACCTGTTAATTCTTCTGCTACTCAAGAGTATTTTGCATATGACACCCTTGAAGAGTAATGGTGGGTAGCTGTGTGAGGAGCGGAGCACATATGTGTGCATTACTGTCACAGGTATACACACCGGGAAGCCCTAGGTGTGTGGTTTTTATGCAGATTATATATATATATGCACAAGTCTAGGGAAAAGGTCATATGCAAAACAGCTGTCAGTCTTGAGCAGGAGAATGGGGTTATTCCGCTTCAGCCTCCTGCTTGTGGGAATTACTGAGACTCATGAAGTCGTCTTATAGCAATTCAAAACCGCTGGCAATCGATGGATTGAGGACCCGTCAGTATTTGAACACAGGGCATACAGGAGAAGTGTGTGTGGGCCTATTTTTAGATATTTGGAAATCTTTGGTGGTAACTTATGTGTGGATTGGCTGTTGTTATATTTCTGTCTCTGCGTATACCTTTTCTTTTTCTTCGTTCTCTTTAGTTGCTGGATTTTAAGTTTTCCTCCCCTTGTTCTTTTTTTTTTTTTTTAAGAAAGAAATGTTTTTTAAAAAAACCTAACATTTTTAAAAGCCGCTCATCGGTCAAGGCCTCCCGCCTACTGTGACCGGCAGTGACTCTCCGGGGTCTCAGGCTGAGGTCTTTCCCATCACCTGCTACCTGCTTGGTTTCAGTTTAGTTTATTGTAATTAGCCATTGGCCGTTACAAAATTTCAAAATACAAATTGTGAACAAACTATAGGATAATATCAGAATATATAAAATGTCAGAAATCAGTGACAAAACAGGACTAATTTAACACAGTAGCCTGAGTAATGCTCCTTCCCGACGCCACCTTGGAATGTATATTCCTTGCAGCAAGGGCAAATAATGAAACTTTGTAAGAGACGTATGCGTCAATGTCAGATAACAAACATGTAATTTTATCCTCAACTGGGTAGTGCTACCTGATCCTTTTAACTGGAGGGGCAGAGGACTGAGCACGTGTCCGGGGGAAGCCCCAGCCCCACGGACACTGCCGTGATGACCCCAGAGCACCTGGAGAACACCCTGGACCCACACTCTCGCTGGTGCCCAGAGCTGCCCCCGACATCCAGGACTCACCTGCTGGCGACGAGGGATGAGACGGACACAACGGCAGTGACCCCCCTCCCAGCCGCCTCAGAACAAGAGATGCCCGCCAGAGGGCAGGTGTCGTGGCGCTGGGCTGGGAACGCTGGCCGGCAGTGGCTACCAGCGTCAAAGCAATGCTGCCACCGAACGGAAGGCCCCCAGAGCCCTGGCTGCCCAGAGAGATGCCTGCAGTGGGTGGCATCGCCCCCCCCCCCGGGAAGCAGCCGATCAGTGGCAGGCAGACTAGGGCAACACGGGAAAGGGGTGGTTGGGCAGGGGGGCAAGGACCTGATGGCCAATGGGAGGGCTGCCCCAAGGAGTGGCACACGGGCTGCCCAATGGCTATTGGGCCAAAAGAGGGCGATGCTGGGGATAGGTGGGGCAGGAGGGGACGGCACTCAATGGGGAATAAAAGGAGGTTCCAGGAAACAGGCTGGGGAGGGAACAGTGGCTGGCAACTCTAGGCTGCGATGGAGTCGTATCCAGCTGGGAGGAGGAAGAACCAGGTGACGCAGCCCCCTCCCGTCTCGTCCCGTCCTGTGGCTGGTGGGACCTCCCTCCATGCAGCAGGCAAGATGGCGGGGCCTCAGCACCTGGGACCTTCCGCTTGCCCTGCAGATGCTCCACCAGTGGGCTATGGCCCTTCTCCTATCAGGAAACCTGAACAGAACCCGGGGAAGAAGCCCTTGAGCTTCTTGGATGGCCCAGCTGCCCTGTGGACCCCTGTCACTCCAGCTTCAGGCCTGGGTTTGGGACTGAGATGGCTTTAGTTGCTCTGGTGGACGATCTTTGTTCCAAACCGGACAGGGGAAAGCCTTCCCTTTTGACATTCTCTATCGGCAGCCTTTGACACAGACGACCACACCGTTGTTTCCCACAGAATAGGGCGTGGTCATTATGAGTAGTCCTTTGGTGGTTTTGGTCTTTTTTTTTTTGTCTGATCAGAAACAGAGAATATCGACCAGAGGAACAGAATCAACTGGGTGGGGTTTGTCCTGTGGAATGCCACCGTATTCTGAGGTCTTATCTATGTTCTTCAACATTTATATGAAGCCTCCCAATGAAATCATCCCGAGCTTTGGGACTGGTCGTCATCAATATGCAGGTGACACCTGTAAACATTTCAGTTGGACTTGTAGAAGGAGAAGAAGAAGGGGAGGGGGGGAGGGGGGGAGATTGGATTTATACCCCCGGCCCTTCACTCGGAGTCTCAGAGAAGCTTCCCAACTCCTTTCCCTCCCCCTCCCCACAACAGACACCCTGTGAGCTGTTGGCGGGGCTGAGAGAACTCTGAGAGAACTGTCCTTGAGAAAACAGCTCTTATCAGAACTACGGCTTGCCCAAGGTCATCCAGCAGCTGCGAGAGGAGGAGTGGGGAATCAAACCGGGTTCTCCCAGATTAGAGTCCGCGCACTTAACCACGACACCAAACTGACTCTCACTTGTAAATCCCCTTGAGCCATGGGGAAATTGGGGGGTATGAGTCTTGTTACCCACTCTGGAGTCCTGACTTACAACGGAGAATGCTGCTTGAACTAGCGGCTGCCCCCCGGCTCAGTCTTTCTGGTCTTTTCCTGTACGGTGGAAAGAGGAGGGCAAGTCCCGGTAGTACGGTCAGGACTTTCCACTCGGAACCTGCCCGACCCCAGGCCTTCCCATCGGGACTCCAGGGACGATCCGGCCTCCTCCGAGTGGTGGCAGAGAGCAGAGTCAGCGACTCCACCCATCGCAGCCCTCCCTAACATTTCCTCTGCCGTGTTGTTCTGACACATGCGAAGGGCTTGCAGGGGATTTCAGAGGTCTTTAAAGACTAATGTGACTTTCATTCTGTCGCACGGCGTACTATAAGGAAGAGTGACCCGCTTCGCGGTAGCGAGTGGTACATTGCCTTGCGGAGAAACCCATTTCGACAGCGAGCTGGGGACTTGCTCCCTGAACCAACTTACATTAGCTACAGATGAAAGAGCTCCTTTATGCGCGGCACTTTTGGGTCCGCGGGGGCAATAAGCGGCTTGCATCTTTTGTTCCCTGAGGATCTGTGGCGTACAATTGCATTAAGCACTGGGCTCTGGAGCAAAACCGGAGTGTTCTCATCACACCGGTTTGCGCTACAAAGACAGCGAGGGATGGAGCGACCGAGTCGCCTGCCTCAAGATACCGTGACATTTTTCCTCTACCTAGCCTTTAGCGAAGCAAAGGCACCTTGGCCTGTTTCTATTCCCCTTGAAGAGCTGAGGCACTCAGAGTCATATCAATAACTCGGAAAGAGGGAGCTCTGAAGAGGCCGGAAATAAAACCATTGTTTTGGCCTTGTGCGCAGGTCGTTTGATAGAAAAGTTATCCTATAACGCAGCGTTGCCACAGCGGGGAAAAGAATGCGGAAACCAGCCTTATTTGTTTTAATGGATTTTTTCTGTTCCATATGTATTTCGCCATTGTCTACATTGTGTGTATCAACAGGAAGTTTGCTTTCGTCCCACCTGTTTTCTTTGATTTACGATTCCTGGATTGTTATGCCATTTTCCCCCTTGCTTCCGACTCGGTTATGCGCCGTTCCCCGTTCCAGACACACAGCTCTTATGCCAGTTTGGCGGTCTTGCTGTTTGCCAAGCAGGGGGACCACAGTTATTAAGGCACCGAGAAGGTAATGCATGGCATTATACCCAGCAAAGTCTTCCACGCCCCCCAACGGCCACTGGGGAAGGGTGCCCACACGTCACATGGGCCTGAGCTGCAGGGGGCCAGGGTTGGCGCCGTGTTCCCTCTAAGCTGAGTTAGTGTGAGCTATCTCACAGTTTTTTAGCCGCCAGCTCACAGATTTTTGTCTCAGCTCAGGAAGGAGGGCTCCAGAGGAAACTAATTTATGCAGCAGCCAAATCACTCGCTCACAACTTTAATGTCAAAAGCTCACAAAGTAGAACTTTTGCTCACAAGACCCCACAGCTTAGAAGGGAGTATTGAGTACAAGCCATTCTCTTGGCAACGGGAGGGACTGTGGCTCAGTGGATGAGCCTCTGACTTGCATGCAGAAGGTCCCAGGTTCAGTCCCCGTTATCTCCAGTTAAAGGACCTGCGATGTGAAAGACCTCTGCCTGAGACTCCGGACAGCGGCTTCCAGTCTGAGTAGACAAGACTGACCTTTACGTACCGAGGGTCTGATTGAGTAGCAGGCAGCTTCGTGTGTGTTCATGCGTGTCAGGTGGCAGTGCACACCACAAGGCAGAGGCTGCGCTCGAACCCACAGCCCCCACACCCACTAGCGCAGAGGACGTGTGCCAAGCAGAAAGGCCGCTGGGCACGGGGCAGCCCGCTGTAGCCCCAACATCACCACCAGCCAGAGAGGGCCAGACAGAGAAAGAGCAACGGGGGGGGGGCGTGGCACGGTGGGAAGGCACTGGGATAGCAGGGTCAGGGAGGGGCTCGAGGCGTCCCCCCTTCTCTGCGTTGCACTCCAAGGCCCCCTTGGTGCTGTCGATGCCCCGAGCCCCCCCCCCTTTAAGGCTCATCTGCAATGCTCCCTGTAAGCTGTAGCTGATACTTGGAAGCCTGTTTATTTTCCGGCATAGGGATTTCTAGCTGCTCCCCTCTTGGGCTGCAGGTACGTTGCCATAGAATGAAGTCCCACGATCTTCTGTTACAGATATACAGAAGCCATAGGAGGAGAAATCATTTGTTGCAGTAATGGCTTTCTGGCTTTTGTCAAAATTGTTCTCGCGTTTTGCCTGTGGGAAGAGACTCCCAGTTTGCTTCCGATTGCGCGAGGCGGTCGGCGGTGACATATTATTACGCTTTGGGCAGTTATTATGGACTTTCTGTTTTATTGTTGCTGTTTCAGACTTTTAAAGCCAAGGTTGCTTCACATGCTTGACCACTGGAAGATGCCGTTCGGGTTTTACGCGGAAAGGCAAGAGAGAAAAGAGCTGCGTGAAGCCAGAATTCTCCTCCCAAAATGTTGCTGATAGGGCAGCCACAGAAGTAATGGGGGGGGGAGTCTGTTAAGTGTCACTGCCGCTCATACTCACAAGCTTGCCCACTGCCCCTGCCCAAAGCCATCTGCACTGCCCAGAGTTCTTGCCTTGGTGGCACTGGGCAGCATTTGCAGTTGAGAGAACTTGTGACTGACCCACGGTGACACCAGCAGCTGCATGTGGAGGAGTGGGGAATCAAACCCGGTTCTCCCAGATTAGAGTCCGCACTCCTAACCACTACACCAACCTGGAAGTGTGGATATCTCGAGGGGGGGGGAGTGGTAGACCCCTTATGGTGACCCCTCGTGGTGTTTTCAAGGTGAGAGATGACAAGAGGTGGTTTGCCATTGCCTGCCATCATGGTGCAGTGGTTAAGAGTGGCGGGCTCTAATCTGGAGAGCTGGGTTCTGCTCCCCCCCTCGTCCTCCACATGAAGCCTGCTGGGTGACTTCGGGCCAGTCACGGTTCTCTCAGAAGTCTCTCAGCCCCCACCTGCCTCACGAGGTGCCTGTTGTGGGGAGAGGAAGGGAAGGGCATTGTAAGCCCCTTTGAGACTCCTCAGGCAGAGAAAAATGGGGTATAAAAACCTGCTCTTCTTCTTTTTCTGCCTCTGTGTAGTAGTAACCCTGGAACTTGTGTATGCGTGTAGCCATTGCGGGCGTCTCCCATCCAAGTACTAACCAGGGCTAACCCTGCTTAGCTTCCTTGGGCTGTCCTGGGCCATATCAGAGTACATTAAACAAATAAAAAATCAGTGAAGTTAGGATTCCAGGGGAAGACGTGGCCCCTTGCCCCATGTGGGCACCCATGGCTGGTAATTCTGTTTTAAATGCCATGAGGTATAGCGGGGGGCCCACAACGATGGTTTCTGTTGCCATGATGTCTCTGGAAGCTCTGAAAAGTAAAGGGATCCCTGCAGGAGTCATTTTGTAGAGAAAGAGGTGCAGGAGCTCATTAGCATAACTCATTAGCATAACTTATTTGCATGTACCACGCCCCCTGACATCACCGGAAGTGTGTCAGAAGGCAACACCCACGGCTCAGGCTCCACTGGACTGTTTTGGATTGCTAGCTATTGGGGGGGGGGACATGCAGATCTGTCCCTCGCAGAGGAGGGAGAGCTTGTACCTGAATAAAACTTGGTCTTAAAGGTGCCACTGGACTGTTTTGGACCGGGGGGCCGGGGGGGGGGCTCTGCAACTTCCCTGGCTGCTTCTTGCTCTGACTGAGGGCTGCTGGGAGCAGGGGGTGGGGCTTGTTGCATGTGCCTGCCCCTTGGGCTCTTTACTGCCGGAGCTCCGCTCCTGTGCGCTCCTGCAGGAAATGACCCCTGGATCCCTGAATAAATAATCCATGTTTGGTCTGTGCCACTGCATTCTAGCTTCATTCTCACACCTCTTTGTTAACTCTTGTATTTACATGCTAATTTGCTGCCTTCCATTGATTTGACAGGCCACCTGATCCAATTTCAGTTCTGCAGATGCATCTTGGCTCTCAGTGCCCCCCCCCAATGACTGCCCCCCTCCCCCCTCCTTTTTCCTGTAAGTAGCCCTTGAGGAGATGTTATTCCAATTTGTCTGAAGAAGTGTGCTCTGCACATGAGAGCTTACACTTCGAATAAAACTTTGTCGGTCTTAAAGGTGCTGCTGGACTCAAACTTTGTTCTGCCACTTCAGAGCCAGTTTAGTGTAGTGGTTAAAAGTGTGTGGACTCTAATCTGGGAGGACCGGGTTTGGTTCCCCACGCCTCCACTTGCAGCTGCTGGATGACCTTGGGCAAGCCATAGTCCTGGCAGAGCTGTCCTTGAAAAAGAGCCGTTTCTGTCAGAGCTCTCTCAGCCCCACCGACCTCCCAGGGCATCTGTTGTGGGGAGGGGAAGGGGAAGAAGATCGTAAGCCCCTCTGGGACGCCTTTGGGTAGTGAAGGGCCATGGGGTACAAATCCAGTCTCTTCTTCTGCTTCAGACCAACGTGGCTATCCCACCTGCATTTATTGAAGTTGATCCAGTTCATATTCTAGTTGCTGTCAAAAGGGGAAAGAGAAGCCTAATCTAAAGAGGACGTTCCCTCTCACAGATGGTCAGTTTATCCGACATTGTGTGTGTGGGAGTATGAGGGCATTGTATCCGCAGGAGAGAGCTGCATGGAAGGCCATGTGGGGGAGTGAGAGGACAAAGAGAGATAGAGGAGGGGTCAGAGGGCAGCTCCCGGGTTAAGACAAAGAGAGGCGTCCTGTTCAAGGAGAGAACACCTAAATACCCTTTGAGTGATGTGGCGCCCCCTGAAGGCCAGGCATCCTGAGTTTCTCCCTCCAACATAGACGCTCTATAAAGTTGCCTTTGGTCTGGCTGTCCAGCTTAGTACGGTCTGCAGAGTTCGCTTGCTTGTGCTCGTTAGGGAACGGCAAGGGGGTAATTAGTCTACAGCCTCCGGAGCATAAAATCATCGCTAGCATAAAGTGAAGCCCCCAGCAGTTCCAAGATGGATGAAAGGGCCGGTAATCTTATTGGCATTTTTTGATCACCGTCGCACAACAGTGAACGAGACAGACTGCTGTAATGCTATCAGTTACAGCAGAGGCATTGTCTTGAAATATTCAGAGTGGCTGCGCCGGGCGCCCTTGCCGGCGCAATATGGATCGTGTCATCTTAGATAAATCTCTCCCGACTTCCTTGCCGAACATTACAGGCACCCGAAGCCTTGCTCGACTCTCGCCCCGGGGCACAGGCCGCGTGGCTCACCTGAGAAAGAGGCTTGATTGCAATTTTTGACAGGGAGACGAACGCCGGTTTTATTGTTGTATATTTAGATTTGATTTGCGGGAAGCCGAGGGAGCTTTTTTATTTTTTATTTTTAAAGAAAAGGAAGAATAACCCCCCCCCCAAAAAAACCCCTGTTACAAAGCTTCTGAGCAGCTCCTGTGTTAATGTTCTTGATCAGGCTCACAGCCGTCTTGAATGTGGTTTGCAGGGGGGAATGGTTTATCGTGTGCTCAAAGCACAGAGGTGGTCTTTCCCCTAAACCAGGGGTGTCAAACATGCGGCCCGGGGGGCAGATTAGGCCCCCCAGGAGGGCTTCTGTCAGGCCCTCCGTGGAACTGGCTGTCTTCCGCTTCTTCTTCTCGTTCCGCTGCTGCTGCATCATCGTAGGTTTGCAGCTTACAGATACACACAGCTGAACAGCAGACTCAAGGTTGCAAGAGCACAGACATTTTGGTGCAATAATTCAGAGCAAGAGGTGTCAGTTATCAGGCACTGTTAAATGAACAAAATATTCCAAGAGTGCTCATGTTTTAAGCATGTTTTTAAGTAAAAAAACCCCACCCTTTGTGTTTGTGTCCTTTATAAAGTTGATATCTCCGCTCCCTGGCATTACATTGTATGACACACACGGCCTGGCCCAACAAGGTCTCATGTATGTCAGATCTGGCCCTCATAACAAATGAGTTCGACACCCCTGCCCTAAACGATTACCCTGGGATGTGTTGCAAAAAACCCGTGGCGTGAACAGAAGGTACTTGTGCTTGCACCAAAGGGAGGCAACCCCAATGGCCATGGATTGCCTTCTCAAGCTACACCCCACTTGCATCACATCCCCTGTAGTCCTCGAGGACTTCCCGTCCTCAGGAGCAGCTTTTCAGGAGAGGTGGTTCATATAGGGACGCCAGTCCCCGTGGTGGAGGCGGGGGGTACCTCGCCGCCAGGTCCCACTGCCCCACCGCCAATCAGCTGGCTGATGGGGGGGGGACTTACCATGAAAAAGAGGGAGATCCAGTCGATGTGTCTGTGTTGTTCCCCATTAGACCCAGAAGTGACGTCATTACGTTGGGGACGTCAGGGTGACACTCTGGTACTTGGGCAAAAACTCGATGGTAGAAGCTCGATTTACCAAAGAGATTTTGCCCAAATTCCAGAGTGTCGTCCCAACAGCCCCGATATGATGATGTCACTTCCGGGACATATGGGCAGTGACGTGGGCACATCACTGCACATTGCCTGAGCCTCACTCCTGCAACCCTCGGTTCATGGCAGGGGAATCGTGACTTAGAACTCTCCTTGCAGTTCTTCTGTTCTAAGTCCAAGCGCTTTCCTCAGTAGGAAAAGTGATGTTTCTACTGATATAGGAGCACTTCTATGTCTGGAAGCTTAGGGTAAGGGCGTACAAGTCTCAATCCCCCTGTGTTCTTTAGAATTGTTATATTTTTAACTTAGTATATTATTTACGAGAAGCTTCTAAATGATCTTTTGTTGGGGCAGCTTGGTGTAATTTGCCATGACCTATTTATTTATTTATTTTTCTAACTGTTTCACTGCCCTTCTTGTTGCTGTGTTATGCCAATAAAGATTTATGTATGTAAATAGAAATAAACTTGTACATGCAACTGAAAATAGGTGCTGCTTGAACCTGGAAATAGGTTCGAATAGCGCTAAATTCCGAAATGAGAGCTGTTTTCCTTAGTTCTTTAAATGATAGAAGGGAAAGTGTGGGGCAGGTGGCCAAAAGAAACTCTTCCGGATAGGCCTTGAGCGTTCAGACTCTGGGATTACCGTTTAGAGGCTGAAAACTGAGCGCTGGCTGAGGGTCATTTGGACTCACTTTGAATCCAGGAGCTCATCCTTCCACTCCCACCCATGAAGAGAGGCTTGACCCATTTCAAGTCAGGGCCAGATCCTGCCGAATCTGCTCCAAAACATGACTGGCCTCAACCATCCTGCCCCTTCCTGGTTCCCACCCATTCCCAGTCAACAAAACCTTACCCTCGCAAAGGAGGGGAGGGGTAAAGAATAGCGACTCACTTTGAATCCAGGAGCTCATCCTCGACTCCCACCCATTCAGAGAGGCTTGGCTCATTTCAAGTCAGGGCCAGATCCCGCCGAATCTGCTCTAAGACATGGCTGGCCTCAACCATCCTGCCCCTTCCTGGTTCCCACCCATTCCCAGTCAACAAAACCTTACCCTCGCAAAGGAGGGGAGGGGTAAAGAATAGCTTGAGGAGCTCAAAAGACCATGAAGGGCCTCTTCTTAAGTAACAACATCTGTTCCAGAGGAGCCAGCCGTGTTAGTCCGTTGCTGCAAAATAGTAAGAAGCCCAGTAGCACCTTTAAGACTAACAAACTTTATTGCAGCATCAGCTTTCGAGAAACACAGCTCTCTTTGCCAGATGCATCATCTGACGAAGAGAGCTGTGTTTCTCGGAAGCGTCTGCTGCAATAAAGTTTGTTAGTCTTAGGTCGAATCTGCGTTTGCATTTTTAAATCAGTTTCGTGCTGCTGTGACGCTGTCTGTCTCTATGCTTGTTTGAATGTTGTTTGGAGAAGAATCTTTTAAAGGAGTGCAGAGGCGCAATGACAGTGGAGCCGCCCCGAAAGGACGATAAACATATGTGGACGTGCAAAAGTATGCTAGCACTCTTGAGGTGTGAAAACGACACCAAATGTAGGCAGCTTTTTTGAAGATGGAGTTAAAAGGCTGGGACACCAGTGGGGAAGACAAATGCAGATTCGGCCTTAAAGGTGCTCATGGGCTTTTTACTAATATCTATCCCACACTCCTTGGTATTATTTTTCCTGGGATCTGTTGGTTTTTCCCCAGTTCCCAGATTAAAAGAATTGACAGGGAGCTGTCTGTCTTCCTGTTAAGTGTTGATAAAGATGCTTGGAAATTTCATTTTTTAACAGTAGCCAAGGGCGGGTTGCCCATCCCCGATTCCCCCAAGCACAAGATGGGTGTTATTGTGCCCGCAGCAGTAGAAAAAAGCAAGAGTCCAGGAGCACCTTAAGGACTAACACAATTTGGGGCAGGGGAGGTGCTTCTGTGAGTGAGTCACGGCCGCCTTCTACAGAGAGAGAGCCGTGTCTGAAGAAGTGAGTCAGTGACTCCCGAAAGCTCCTACCCTGCCCCAAATTTTATTTGTCTTTAAGGGGATCCTGGAATTTTGCTCTTTTCTACTGCTACAGACAGGCTAACACAGCAGCCCATCTAGATCTATCACCAGCAGGGGTCATTTCATAGAAAAAGAGGTGCAGGAGGTCATTAGCATAACTCATTAGCATAACTCATTTGCATATGCCACACCCCCTGACATCACCGGAAGTGGGTCAGAAGGCAACACCCACCGCTCAGGCTCCACTGGACTCTTTTGGGTTGCTAGCTATTAGAGGGGGGGGGGAATGTGCAGATCTGTCCTCACAGAGGAGGGAGAGCTTGTACCTGAATAAAACTTGGTCTTAAAGGTGCCACTGGACTGTTTTGGACCGGGGGCCAGGGGGAGCTCTGCAACTTACCTGGCTGCTTCTTGCTCTGACTGAGGGCTGCTGGGAGCAAGGGGTGGGGTTTGTTGCATGTGCCGGCCCCCTGGGCTCTTTACTGCCGGAGCTCCGCTCCTGTGCGCTCCTGCAGGAAATGACCCCTGCATCTATCTGTCTGTCTGTCTGTCATATTTTCAGTTCACAGGGCTGGTTTTTGAAGGGTTCTGCCTGGTGGGGTGGGCCCAGTTTTCATTTTCCTGCCGCTAGAGAAGCCTCTAAGTATGCAGACCAAAACTGCCCATCTAAAGGTGCCACTGGACTGTTTTGGACCGGATGGCCGGGGGGAGCTCTGCAACTTACCTGGCTGCTTGTTGCTCTGACTGAGGGCTGCTGGGAGCAGGGGGTGGGGCTTCTTGCATGTGCCCGCCCCCTGGACTCTTTACTGCTGGAGCTCCACTCCTGTGCACTCCTGCAGGAAATGACCCTTGAGATTCACCAGTGTTTTTATTACACTATGCACACATACACAAAGACAGACACCCGCTCTTTCCATTGTAGCTTTCATTTCGGTATTTTCCCTCTGACCGGCAACAGACATTCCTCCCTCTCCCTCCCTTTCAAAACCTGCTGCCTGCCACAGAGATCCCAAATAAAGCTGTACTTCCTAACACGTTCCTGTACATCTTTTCACATTTAACCTTGGTACATATATCAGCACACTTCTTTCGGAAGCACTTTTTAAAAAGTGGTTCGGTTCTTCCCAGAACGCAAACTCTTGAGTTTGCATATTGGAATTTGCTGTAATGGTCCCATTGTTCTTTTTGGTGTTACAATATTGAAGAGAAGTCAGTTGCGTCAGCTGTGTGATGTATCCCAAGACTTGGACAGATTCAAAACCTCTCAGTGCTTCGTCGTGAATAAAAGATTGGCTTCTTTCATTTTTCAGCAGCAGCTTCTATCACACGTCATTTCTGTTTCATTCTGCCCGGCTCTCTTAGGTTTCCTTTAAAACCAGGGTGACCTTTTTGTGAATGGAGGTGCAAGAGATTTTGAGTTTAAGGGATACAGGCGGCCTACTGGATTAGTATTATTGAAACGAGCCAGAACCAGTATAATCTAAATGTGCCTCCGTTGTGAACTGTTAAGAACAGTTTAGTTATTTGACCATTCATGTTGTATGCACACGAGAGGGCAAAACACAGCCCGTTCCAGTATCTCAGTCCTCACCGATTGTTTCTGGTTTTGGTAAAACACGTGGTTTAAATTTATTGAGGTATAGGAACATAATCTCATTGTCTTTTCTGGATAGTGGTGACCCATAGGCTGTTTTGGTGTAGTGGTTAAGTGTGCGGACTCTGATCTGGGAGAACCGGGTTTGATTTCCCACTCCTGCACTCGCACCTGCTGGATTAACTTGGGCAGGCCATAGTTCTGATAAGAGCTGTTCTTGAAAAAGAACAGTTTCTCTCAGAGCTCTCTCAGCCCCACCTCCCTCACAGGGTGTCTGTTGTGGGGAGGGGGAGGGGGAGGAGACTATAAGCCGCTCTGAGACTCCAAGTGAAGGGGGGGGTAGAAATCCTGTTCACAGGATGGGTGGGGTATAAATATGATAAATAAATAAATAAATAAATAAAATCTCCTCCTCCTTCTCCCCCTTCTCCTCCTCCTCCTTCTCCTCCTTCTTCTCCCCCTTCTCCTCCTCCTCCTCCTCCTCCTTCTCCTCCTCCTTCTCCTCCTCCTTCTCCTCCTTCTTCTCCTTCTTCTCCTCCTTCTCCTTCTTCTTTGCACTCTTGACTCTAATAATGGTTAGTGGCCCTCTTTTGGTGTTGTTAGGTTCTATGTTTTAGTTGAATTATTTTATAACTTTAACTGTATTTTTAATTGCTCAAATGTATTAATGCTTTAAAAAAATCACTACCATGTGGACCCTGAACGGGTGGAAACATATTTTCGACTACTTAATGCCTTACTTGTGGACTTTCCAGAAGCCTCTGTTAGCTGTTCTGTGAAACAGGATGTTGGACTCTTTAAAAAGGAAGGGCTCTGCAGGTGTGGAACCAGGGCTGTAGCTTCCGTTGTAGGATATGCAGCCACACAGAATTTATGCCAAGATAATAAACTATTAAACTGTGTATCGCACATAGCCGTATTCACACTTTATGTTGTTGTTGTTCAGTCGCACAGTCGAGTCCGACTCTTCGCGACCCCATGGACCAGATCCCGCCAGGCCTTCCTGTCTTCCGCCGTCCTCTGAAGTTTGCTCAATTTCATGTTTGTTGCATCTATGACACTGTCTAACCATCTCATCCTTTGCCGTCCCCGTCTTCTTTGACCTTCAATCTTTCCCAGCATCAGGGTCTTCTCCAGTGAGTGCTCCCTTCTCATTGGGTGGCCAAAGTATTTGAGCTTCAGTTTCATTATCTGGCCTTCCAGAGAACAGTCAGGGTTGATTTCTTTTAGGATTGACTGATTTGATCTTCTTGCAGTCCAAGGGACTCTCAAGAGTCTTCTCCAGCACCATAGTTCAAAAGAATCTATTCTTCGGCTAAATTAACATCTCTTTTTTGGTCAAGATGTTGGGGCAGGAGAGAAGAAGAGATTGGATTTATACCCCTCCCTTCACTACCCAAAGGTGTCTCAGAGCGGCTTACGGACTCCTTTCCCTTCCCCTCCCCACAACAGAGACACCCTGTGAGGTGGGTGGGGCTGAGAGAGCTCTTGACAGACACTGCCCTTGAGAGAACAGCTCTGAAAGAACTTGTGACTGACGCAAGGTCACACCAGCAGCTGCAAGTGGAGGAGCGGGGAATCAAACCCGGTTCTCCCAGATTAGAGTCCGCGCACTTAATCACGACACCAAACTGGCTCTCAGAGGGGATGGGTGTGTGTGTTGGACTTCCAGTAGAGAATGGCCTCCTGGTGGATTGATGGATGTTTTTAGCATTGGGGACAGTTTTGCTCTTGGCTAGAAGAAGAGTCGGTTTTTATACCCTGTTTTTCTCTATCTTAAGGAGTCTCAAAGCGGCTTACATTCTCCTTCCTCTCCTCTCCCCACAACACACTACTTGTGGCAGGTGGGACTGAGAGAGTTCGGAGTGAACTGAGACTGGCCCAAGGTCACCCAGCAGGCTTCACGTGGAGGATGAGTGGGGGAATCGATCCCGGGTCTCCCGATTAGAGTCCACCCCTCTAAACCAGCACACCGCGCTGGCTAATGTTTAGCACTCTTGTGTGCCCTTCCCAAGACTGTGTGCACGTGCTACTGGCTCCATACCTCCAAACGCCTACAGTGTTCTTTGGGTTTTCTCCTGTCCCGTCTCTCGTGTCTCATTCATCTTCTGTGATTGTGTGTGTGTGTGTGTGTGTGTGTGTGTAAGCTAGTCTAGATGACTTTCGGGTGCCTTCCGTCCTGGTGGTTTATGAGTGCAGAGCCCAAGGTGTGAAAGGTGAGAAATGAAATAGGGAGATTTTCAGATCAACACGACGGTGCGATATTCATTTCCACATCAGCAGGACTCTTTGAATGGAGCAGCTTACTTGTGAGAACTCATATAAAAAAAACAAAGGGGATTTTCCGTTTTTTTTTTTTTTTTTTAAGATTCTCATTCTTTTTGGCTTTCAAAAATGTCTCCTGCTGGCAAACGTTAATTAAAGAGGAAGTCAACACTGTTGAAATGGCTCTCTCCCTCTCTCCCCCTCTCTAGGATGGCTTTTGGAGTTCAAGCAATTAACATTTTAGGAGCTCAACAGGATTTTGGACGTTGCACCAAACGGTTTGCAAAGGTGTTAGACTTCCAAAGAGGCTGAGTTGCGGTAACCATGCACTGAAAGACAGCCTTCAGTTCATACCACCTCTGTGCGTTTATTGCATTGATTTCCATCAGGAGTCCTGGGTGTGAACATTCCCCACCTCAGCCCAACATAAGTCCAGTCCACTGTCCAGCTCCCATCACACCCAGAACTCCTTCCACCCTGAGTCCCTACCCCCCCCCCCAACATGACGTATAGTGACCTCTCCTACCGTGTTCAAGGCGAGAAACATTGACCGATTTCACACAAGAGCTGTGCTGCGGTCGCGCCTCCCTTTGCCCCACTTCTATCGGTCAATTTCCCACTCGAAGCCGCGCGGCCGCATTTTGACCCATGGCTTCGCCCAATTTCCCCCACGGTTTCGTGGTCCTCAAAAAACAGGATCACGTAACCACGGGGAAAATTGGGCGAAGCCGCGGTTCAAAATGCAGCTGCACAGCTTCGAGTGGGAAATTGACCGATAGAAGCGGGGCAAAGGGAGGCGCGACCGCGGCACAGCTCTTGTGTGAAATCGGTTGTTCAGAGGTGGGTTGCCATTTTCTGCCTCTGCGTAGCAACCCTAGACTTCCATGGTGGTCTCCCATCCAAGGACTAACCAGGGCCGATCCTCCTTATAGCTTCCAAGATCTGACAAACCAGATCCAGGCCAGGACACACTCAACGGACCGTCAGCCCCTTATCTTAGCAGATCCTCATCTACAACTTTGCCCAGCGCACCCAAAACTAGTTAAACTGTTTTGCTTGTTGTAGCCGTCAGGTCACATCTGACTTATGGTGACCCCCGTAGGGCTTTCAGGGCAAGAGAAGTTCAGAGGTGGGTTGCCGTTGCCTGTCTCAGCCTCACGACCCTGGTATTCCTTGAAGGTCTCCCACCCTGCTTAGCTTCTGAGATCTGACGAGATCGGGCTAGCCTGGGCCATCCAGGTGAGGGCAAAATATTTTACTAGCTGGTAAAAAATTAATGATTCACATTACTGTTTCGATGCAGCATCAATGGAGGAGGGGCGTGTGTATTTCCCATGAGGGTTTGGCTGGTTTTATCCTCCCCCCCCTTCCCGCTTCATAGCATTGGAGGGGAAGGGATTGCCAGGCTGCAATTAGTAAGGTAGTTAAGAATACGTCCCTAACACCCTCCCCGGTTCCTGGCCGTTTCACGGTATGCTGCGGTAAGGAAACGAGAGCTCCTCTTGGGTGTTTTCCTAGTTGTAGCCTCTTTTTCCTGCTACATTGAACTGAATGTCTGTTGACTTGCCTGGAGGGAAAAGGAGGGAGAGACCCTCTTGGCCCCACACATCCGATATTGCTGTCTCTCGCTGGTTTGGGGCTGCCATCTTCTCCCTGGAGAGATCTTTTCCAGGTGCTCTGGGAGACTCTGGAATTTTGCTGTCATGAGCAAAACTGATTCCAGTTTCAGTTCCCTTTTCAGTTTGGTGTAGTGGTTAAGTGCGCGGGCTCTAATCTGGGAGAACCGGGTTTGATTCCCCACTCCTCCACTCTCAGCTGCTGGTGTGACCTTGGGTCAGTCACAAGTTCTCTTAGAGCTGTCCTTGAAAAAGAGCAGTTTCTGACAGAGCTCTTTCAGCCCCACCTCCCTCACAGGGTGTCTGTTGTGGGGAGGGGAAGGGAAGGGAAATTGTAAGATGCTTTGAGACTCCTTTGGGTAGTAAAGGGCGGGATACAAATCCAACCTCCTTCTCCTCCTTCTCCCCCTTCTTCTTCATTGTAATCACAACAGCTGTGCCTGTAGCATGAGAAGCTGCCGCATGTTCCACACTGCAGGGGGTGTTACATCTGGACATGAGCAATCTTCCACTCTGGCTTACCTGCTGCTGGAGGCATGCCTGGACGTGTCTGGCAGGCCACCTAGAGGGAGCGTGGAGAGGCATGTCTGGGCTTGCCCAGGCAGGCCACCTAGTTGGAGCTTGAAGCCCCAGAACAAAGGCAGTCGGGATCCTGAGACCTGAGTTCCCTCTAAGCTGTCGAGTCTGGTGAGCAGAAATTCTACTTTGTGAGCTACTGGCATTAAAGCTGTGAGCGAGCGATTTGGCTGCTGCCTAAATTAGTTTGCTCTGGAGCCATCCTTCTTGAGCTATGACAAAAATGTGTGAGCTGGAGGCTAAAAAACTGTGAGCTAGCTCACACTAACTCAGCTTAGAGGGAACACTGCCTGGGACCTGCCTGCGGATTGGCCCCTGAGGGCAGCCAGCCAATCGGGATCCTGGAGGCCATTTGAACTCACCAATCGCATGGGGGCTGGGAGGGGCTTAGGTGTTTATAGTGAGGGCAGCTGCCCCATGTAAAGCGTTCCTGTTGAAATGCAAGAAACCGCTGCTTGCTGAAATCACTCTGCCTTCGCCTCTGCCGTGTCAAACCCACTATTTAACGGGGGGGGACACTGTTGGATGGTTGCTAAGTCTGCAGTACCCCATCTATGGCCACTTTCTTCTTCTCTGGGCCTCTGGAAGGTTAAAATCAAAGACCAGGGGGACAGAATTGAGAGGAAATGCTGTTGTCTGACTAAGGTGAAACTGAATTCCCACTGAGATCACAGACTGGGGTCTGGACTGTACCACGACAAGCCGTAGGTGACTGTGGGAGTGTCACATGGCTCATGCATTAAAAACAAATAGAACCTGGGTGCTGGGTGTTAGGAGGAAGCCTCCTAGCCTAGTCTTTGCTTATCATGCCAGTTCTCAGTGCACAAGAATTCTATCATTTGCGCATCCGGCTGGAGCCTCACATGATACAGTCTTAGCAGAGGCGTCTTCTCTTCAAGAGAAGTCAGATTTGAGGTGTTTCTTTGCAAAGGCAGAGAGGGATAAGCTTCTGAAGAAAACCCTCTTTCCTATTTTTTGGAGCCTGCAAGGAAATTCAAGAACGGTCTTCGGTCCTAATTGGAAACTGAATCCCTTTGCTCTTAACATTCCTTTCCCCTGTAACACTCTCCCCTAGTTCATTAAATCATTAAATGAATTTAGCAGGTATTAGTTTTGAGCTTTATTAATTGTGACTTGTTTTTCATTATGAGATAATTGTCAGTCACGAAACGCAAATGCCGTGTATCTTGACTGGTGGTGAAAAATTTCCAAGAGGAGGGCGAAGGGAGAAGGCCAAAAGGTCCATTCCGTCAGAAACTTCGCTGGCTGCAGCCCAGCCGTACATATTTCAACCTTCTGGAAGGGGAAGGCTGTTCATATATCTGTCTGGAGAACTGTACGGAGGAGGAGGAGGAGGAGATAAAAAGGCAGGAAACAATTGGAAAAATATATTCTCTTCATTCCATGGCGTATCACACCGTCGTCTTGGAATAATGCGGTTTGGACTGTGACTGATAGGGTGATAGAAAAGGTTTCTCTGTAGTGGAGATGATTTCTAACTGGCTTCAAAATCAATTTAGCTAAACCAATGTTAAAAAATACTTAATGCAATGGGACTTACGAGCGGCAGATGGTGGAGAGCCAGTGGGGAGATTGGGAGTCGGGAGGGGGGGGGACATCTCTCCCTTTTTTGAAACTAAAAGCAGCCCCAAAGAGTTGTGAATTTTACTGGAGGGAGGGTGACGGAAAATGCCATCGAGTCATAGAATCATAATTTTTTTTTGCCTGTTTAAAATTGCTCTCCCGAGTTGTTCCCCTTTTCACAGGGGTGGGAAAAAACCCCACAACTTCTCCCCCCCCCCTCAAGATCACATCACTGCTGTGATTTCAGTTGTCTGGTGTTTTATCTGTTGTTTAATAGGCTAAAGGAATAAAATATCACCTTACAGTGATTCTTGACTGTGTTGGTTTTTATGGCCTCTCATAGACACAAACTTCAATTTCACCCTGAAGAAGTTCCTAATATAAATGGGTAATAGATCAGTAAATCAGATGGAACTGCCGAGTGAGTGGAGGGCTGAGCTCGGAGAGGGGTGGGCGGGAGCTGTTCGGAAACAATCTCTGGGCCCCTGCCCGCCGTTCAGAGCCCGCAGTCAAATAGGATGGGCAGAAATGAATTCAACACACATGGCTGAGCCTCGCATTGCGCGCTGCAACTTATATTTTTGGAATCCGGCAGCATGCGTTCCGATTCCTCTCCAGTCCATGTTTTATTTATCTTGACCTTGCAAACTTGATGGATCAATGGGATGCTTGCCGGTATCCGAGGGAGCTTCAGGGGAACACGGTTGTGTAACGGGCTGGATGCGGAACCCAGCCAGGGAACCGCCTAAGGAAATCCTTCACAGTCCCACGTCTCATACTGCCTATAAGATTTATATAGGAGAGCCAAAGAGAAGACGTCTCCCTGACAGTTTGGTGTAGTGGTTAAGTGCGTGGATTCTAATCTGGGAGAACCGGGTTTGATTCCCCAGCTCCTCCTCCACTCGCAGCTGCTGGATGACCTTGGGCAAGCCGTACTTCTGAGAAGAGCTGTTCTCTCAAGAGCAGTTCTTGAAAGAGCTCTCTCAGCCCCGCCTACCTCACAGGGTGTCTGTTGTGGGGAGGGGAAGGGGAAAGGAGTCTGTAAGCCGCTCTGAGACACCTTTGGGTAGTGAAGGGCCATGGGGTATAAACCCAATCTCTTCTTCTTCTGATTCCATGCCTTTCTGATTCAGAAAGAATCGAGAAGGGAGAAAGCCGACCCACAAAGTTAGGGTGATTTAAACCCCATTCGTTCACTGCCATGTTGTGGCATTTCCACCATGAATCTCCTCTATCGAGACGGGTGGCCCTGTTAGTCTGTCTGCAGCAGTAGAAACTCCTGCCGACCTAGAAGAAGAAGAGATTGGATTTATCCCCCGCCCTTCACTTGGAGTCTCAGAGTGGCTGACAATCTCCTTTCCCTCCCCCTCCCCACAACAGACACCCTGTGAGGTGGGTGGGGCTGAGAGAGCTCTTTCAAGAACTGCTCTTTTTCAAGGACAGCTCTTGTCAGAACTATGGCTTGCCCAAGGTCATCCAGCCAGGTGCAAGTGGAGGAGGAGTGGGGAATCAAACCCGGTTCTCCCAGATTAGAGTCCGCACACTTAACCACTACGGCAAACTAGCAGTTTGAAAGCAAGAAATTGCAAGTAGATAAATAGGTACCGCTTCGGTGGGAAGGTAACAGCGTTCCGCGCGCCTTGGCGTCTAGTCATGCCGGCCACATGACCACGGAGAAGTCTTCGGACAGCGCTGGCTCTTCGGCTTGGAAACTGAGACGAGCACCGCATCCCCGGAGTCGGACTCGACTGGCTTTTGAGCAAGGGGAGCCTTCACCTTTAAATTTAGCAATAGAAAAGACCAAGCGTCCAGGAGCACCTGAAAGACTAACAAAATTTGGGGCCGATGTATCCGGAGAAGCGAGCCGTGACTCAGGAGAGCTCCTCCCCTGCCACACATGTTTTTAGACTTTCAGGTGCTCCTGGACTCTGGCTCATTCCCCCACTACCAAATGAGGGTTGCCGGTGCCTGCCATCCAAGCACTTGTGACCTGCCTAGAGATCGAGGCCAGAATGGATCTGAGGGTCCACCTTGGGGAAGACACAGTAGCTTTGGGCTGGTCTGGGGCGGAACCTGGACAAAAGCCCGTCTCTTCATCAGAGGAGGCAGCTCAGAAGAGACCGGACTGGGGAGGCGGGGCTTTTCCTCTGCTTTCCGGCGAGGGGCCCAAAGGCAAAAGTCACGGGCCGGGCCAGGGGTTCTTGCGGTCTGTTGTCCAGGTGGTATAGGGCTGTGGGGCGTCCTCTTCTGGCTCTGCTGCATGCTCTCATTGCCTGCCAAAAGTAAGTTGAGTTTACGTACAACCTTTCAACTAAAAGCCCCCAAGAGATACCGTGGGGTAAGGTTAGATTCCTGAAATGAAGGTGGTCTCATTTGGAGCCGGAGGGAAGAGTTGTGGTCCTGCGTATGGTGGTGGAGATGGAAAGAACTGTCAAGGTGCAGCCACCTTCTGCTAACTTCTTGGGGGGGGGGGGTTCAAGGCAAAGAGGCGTTCAGAGGTGGTCTGCCATTCCCCACCTCTGCCTAGGGAGCCTGGATTTCCTCGGTGGCCTCCGTCCAAGGACCAACCGGGGCCGACCCTGCTTCGCTTCTGAGGTCTAACGAGATTGGGCCGGTCTGGGCCCTGGGTCTGCCAGCCCCAGTTACAAGAAGCCATTCACACTATGCTAACAGAACGCCATGGTTCTTTTTTTTATCTGAGTCCTATTCAAACTGTTAATCATAGGGCACGATCACATGCGGAATGAGCCGCGCCATGGGCGTGAATGCCGGGTGGATTTTAAGGGCGTGATCAGATGCAAACATCTGGGAAGTGTCCTGCACCCGC
>NW_015162071.1:51102-61041 GCF_001447785.1 Gekko japonicus
GAAAGAGTAGGGCTTACCTTTTGGCCAGGTGCGCAAGACTGGGCGCATTGACCTGTCTCATATTATCAAATAAATTTAAGGCATTGTTTACCCCGACCCCAAATCCTTATACTTATTTAACAAAATGTATCTGTAATAGTGACAGAACAAAATTGACTTTTGAAAAAAGAATATAATGATTGTGATTTTCAGTGATGTGGTGTAAGGTGAATACATCCCTCGATCGTTTTACCCTGGAAAGCCAGACTCAGCAGGCACGTTTGAAAGGGGGGGGGGATGAAATTAAAACCAGATGAAAGGAAAACACATTTTAAAAAAAACTGAAGTCAGTACTAAAGGCAGCTGTTTTTAGGGTTGGGAAATTAGTGGAAATCTTGGGGGGTAGAGACTGGGAAGAGGGGGTTTGCGGAGGGAGGGACTTAAGGGGCTTAGGGTTGCCAGCTCCGGATATGGAAATACCTGGAGATTTGGGGGGTGAAGCCTGGGGGGGCAGGGTTTGGAGAGGACAGGGATCTCAGCAAGGTCCACCCTCCAAAGCAGCCATTTTCTCCAGGGGAGCTGATCTTGGTCATCTGGAGATAAAGTGTAATAGTGGGAGATCTCCAGGTACCACCTGGAGGTTGGCAACCCTAGGTATGATGCCACAGAGTCCACCCTCCAAAGCAGCCGTTTTCTCCAGGGGAGCTGATCTCCGTCACCTGGAGATCTGCTGAAATTCCAAGAGGTCTCCAGGCCGCGCGTGGAAATTGGCAACCTTGGCTGTGTTTGTTTAAGACAGTAGGCTATTTTTACAAATTTGTTTGGCTATGCCCATCAGTGCTCCCTCTAAGCTGTGGAGTTTTGGGAGCAAAAAATTCTGTATGTTTTATGTGCTTGACCTTGGTTCCTGGCCGTAACATCATCCATGGGAACGCGGGTCCGTTATTTTCTGGCGGGCCCCGCATTTTACATTGATTGGCTCCATGCCGCCCGATGACCCTTCTTGAAACGTGTATAACTGTCCACCTCGCGCGTTTTGCTTTAGTCTTAACACGGAACCTGAAGTAGAGATGCTCTGCCAATACTGTATCAATAAACTTTCCTTCTAAAGAAACAAGTCGTTGCTTCTGATTGTTGCAGGAGTCTGACACCTGAGCTAAGATGAAAATGTGTGAGCCAGAGGCTAAAAAACTGTGAGCTAGCTCACACTAACTCAGCTTAGAGGGAACACTGATGCCCACCATTGTAGCAGGAGGCCAGCAGGAGACAGTTACTCTACTATGAGGCTGACCTCTCCCCAAGAGCTGCTGCATTGTGGGGGGGGGGAGTGGTCCCTACCCCTGAAATAAACAAGGGCAAACTGATACCCACACTGCGGCATTCTTGGCTTCACGGAATAACTGGTGGCATTGGACCACAGTCAGATAAAGAAGAGGATCATGGACTGGTCAGTTTGACTGATAAATTGACCAGCATGCCACCCCTAGGAAAGGGGGAGGGATACAAAAATCTTTCATGTTTCAGTGCCTCCGAAGCCCGCACCCCCCACCCCGGTACCAAGGCTGCCTCAGCCGGGACGACAGGTGTGTTTTTTCAAACCAACACCAGCATTACAAAGGAGGTGGTAGAGAGGACCGCAAGACGCAGGATGGATCTAAGTGTGCATCGGTTGAGGTTGCAGGTTATGGATGGCCAGGGTTTGTCTCGGAAGCGTAAAATCTGTGCCTTGGTCATTGTTTATCCTTGTATTGTTGGTCGCCTTCAGGGGCGCTTTCACACATGCTAAATAATGCAGTTTCAATCCACTCCAGTGACTGTTTGCAAGTGGGTTTTGCCATTTCATGCAGCGAAATCCTGTTGCAGAGTGCACTGAAAGTGGACTGAGAGTGCCTTACTTATTATTTGATGCTCCTGATGACGAATGCCACCAAGGTGGTGGTGACGGCTACAAAGAAATGCAGGGAACCCAACTCCCACCCTCCTTTCATCTCATAAGAGCCAAACCACAAAAACAAACAAACAAACAAACAAAAACACCCTCCTTGTAAAGCACTCGCAGAAAGCGTTTCGGAAATCCTGAACCAGAGAGGCTCAAGTGATGTTGACGGCATTTTACAAATCTAACAAACATTTTTGGCTTCAAGGAATGTCACTGGCAGAAGCCTTAGACGAGTCTGTCCCTTCCCTTGGCCTGTTTCTTTCTCTTTTAAATCTTCCTTTCTTTCAGGAGCCCACACAATTCACAGGGATTGTTTCTACAAAGCATGTGTTGGTAGGCCTTTTTCTCTGTAGGTAGCTCTAATTCTGAAGCTCAAGGGGGTCTCTCTTTTTTTAAGCTTAGAAAACACAAGGTATTTGTAGTGTATCAGTCCCTGTCAGGGCCGGGCATGCCTGGACTTGCCCAGGCACAAACCCACTAGCTCCATGCCAAAAGACAATGGGCCAGTAGGATCCTAGCCAGGCCCAATGAAAGGGCTAGGTCCCAGGCCAAGAGGCCAATAAGTCTCTTGGGCATTGTAAATAGCCTATTGGGAGTGGGGGGGTGTTTGGTGGTGGGTTTCTCTGAGGGAATATAAGCCGGCCTGCGAGCCGGTTAAGGTGTCTTTGTTCCTAACTAAATAAAGGTATGCTTAGCTGAAATCACTCTCCGTATGCATACTATCTATCTATCTATCTTTTCCGTTCACAGGGCTGGTTTTTGAAGGGTTCTGTCTAGTGTGGTGGGCCCAGTTTTCATCTCCCTGCTGCTAGAGAAGCCTCTAAAGACGCAGACCCAAACTGCCCAGCTAGGAAGTCCATCTAATAGCCAGTATAGCTGGGGGATGTTATCTCGGCTCTTCCATATTTCATTTCCCTCTCCACTCACAAGCTGTGCCGGTACTCACTAGCTAACCAATATGTTGAAATTGAACAAGAAAAAACCTCTCACCCCTCCTGTATTCTGGTGCCTAGGCCAACAGGAGCAGGTGGCAAAGGGGGTGGCTTGGGTTGAAAAATGCTTCTTTGCATAGATGTGGTGTTTCAACCCTATGCTCCCCCCCTCCAAGTGCACTGCCTTTTAAAAAGAAGAAGAAGAGAAGAGAAGAAGAAATTGGATTTATACCCCATGGCCCTTCACTACCCAAAGGTGTCTCAGAGCGGCTTACAAACTCCTTTCCCTCCCCCTCCCCACAACAGACACCCTGTGAGGTAGGTGGGGCTGAGAGAGCTCTTGACAGAAATGGCTCTTTTTCAAGGACAGCTCTTATCAGAACTATGTCTTGCCCAAGGTCATCCAGCCAGGTGCATGTGGAGGAGTGGGGAATCAAACCCAGTTCTCCCAGATTAGAGTCCACGCACTTAAGAAGCAGCAGAAGAAGAAGAGACTGGATTTATACCCCACCCTTCACTACCCAAGGGAGTCCCAGAGCAGCTTACAACCTCCTTTCCCTTCCCCTCCCCACAACAGACACCCTGTGAGGTCGTTGGGGCTGAGAGCGCTCTGACAGAAATGGCTCTTTTTCAAGGATAGTTCTGACAGAACTATGGCTTGCCCAAGGTCATCCAGCAGCTGCAAGTGGAGGAGTGGGGAATCAAACCTGGTTCTCCCAGATTAGAGTCCACTGACTTAACCACTACACCAAACTGGCCCTAAAGAGAGGTCAATGCTTGGTTTGGACCCAAACTCCTAGACATTTCAGCATCAGATGGAGAGTTCAGGCAGGGTTGAGGAAACACAAGTGACTTTCAATCTCTCTCTAGCTCTCTGCCCGGAGTGTGTTTTAAGAGATACTACAAGAGAGTTGGTCAAATGGATTAATATTGTATTTCAACGCTACCCACTTTGATAAAGTTATACACGAAACGAGAAATAATATGCATGGTTCTGCCAGAGCTGTCCTTGAAAAAGAGCAGTTTCTGTCAAGAGCTCTCTCAGCCCCACCGACCTCCCAGGGTGTCTGTTGTGGGGAGGGGAAGGAGTTTGTCAGCCGCTCTGAGACGCCCATGGGTAGTTGCAACCCCTCATGGGGCTTTTCAAGGCAGGAGACTTCAGAGGTGGTTTGCCTCTGCCTGCCTCTGTAGAATGGCCCTGGAATTCCTTGGTGGCCTCTCACTCAAGTCCTAACCAGGACTGACCCTTTGTAGCTTTTGAGATGTTATGAGATCGGACACGCCTGATCTTATCTAGATCAGGGGAAAGTAACTGTAATTCAACCAATTCCTGTGTGGCTATGCCTTGGCCCCATTTGACATCCACGGCCCGCCGGCGAGGCACAGAATAATCAAGTGGGGCGAAGGCCTGTTAATATCTGGGGCTCCAGCGTATCCTTCTGCCAATATTTATTATGTCTTTTTAGTATATCTTTTAGAAAGTGCGCATCCCATTAAAGAAGAAGCATCAAAAAATAAACAGGGAAAATTACATTGTTCAAAGCCTTCCCATCCATTCCATCAAGCAAATTGCTTCCGAATCCCCGAGGAAACAAAGCCCCGTGTAATATCACCGATCGCCCTCTCGAACTTTCCCTTGCCATCAAACAGAGTGTTCTTTATACTCCTAACAATATAAGGTCCGTGGGACAAGTATCCTGCAGTGATTTAGTTATTTTATAAACCAGGTCAGCCCAATTTGGCATTGATATTCATTTTCTGCCTCTTCTCATCAGTGAAAAAGAGCAGTTTAAGTGTGCGCAGAAATACAGTTAACATATCAGCACACACAAAAAGATTCCAGCGAAGCAAAACAATACAAAGAATGTCCTGCAATTCCTATAAAAGGCAGCAGCCTCATCGATTTCAGTGTCTCACTCCTTTTCTATAGTTTTCTTTCCTCAGGATAGGAATGCTTCATCTGGGGCAAGGGATGCTCTGTATTCTTGGTGCTTAGGGGGGGGCAACCGGGGGAGGGCTTCTAATGTCCTGGCCCCACTGCTGGACCTCCTGAGGGCACCTGGTGTTTTTGGCCACTGTGTGACACAGAGTGTTGGACTGGATGGGCCACTGGCCTGATCCAGCATTGGCTTCTCACTTATGTTCTCATGCTAATTAGGTTGCACACTAATAAGCGAGGTATTTTGCATACCTTGAGATTCTTTACACTTTTCTCTCTGTTGGTATCAAATGCTGGGTCACCCCAAATAGGATTCAGATGTCTCCAAAGAGGAGGAGGAGATTGGATTTATACCCCGCCCTTCACTCGGAGTCTCAGAGCGGCTGACAAACTCCTTTCCCTTCCCCTCCCCACAACAGGCACCCTGTGAGGTAAGCGGGGCTGAGAGAGCTCTTGACAGAAACGGCTCTTTTTCAAGAACAGCTCTGACAGAACTGTGGCTTGCCCAAGGTCACCCAGCAGGTGCGAGTGCAGGAGTGGGGAATCAAACCCAGTTCTCCCAGATTAGAGTCCGCGCACTTCACCGCAACACCAAACCACCACACGTGGTGAAATAATAGGATTGCCAGACCCCCCCAGTGGAGGCAGGGGTTCTCTGCCGCCAGGCCCCCACCACCTCACCGTGAATCAGCTGGCCAGTGGGGGAGGACGTACCCCCCAAAAGAAGAGTGAGGCACAGCCAACGCTGCAGCAATGTCTCTGCGTCACTTCTGATGTGACCCGGAAGTGTCATCACGCAGTGATGTTGGGGCAACACTCTGGTATTTGGGCAAAAACTTTAAAGACAGAAGCCAAGTTTACCATAGAGTTTCTGCCCAAATGCCAGAGTGTCACCCAACGTCGCTGTGTGATGACCTCACTTCCCCGTCATGCTGGAAGGGGCCTTGACACATCGCTGCAACATCCTCTGGGCCTCCATCCTGAAAATCCCCCACCCCCCGCTGGTTGCCAGGAAGACCTGGAAACCCTACCAAAGAACTAACATGTAAATCTAAAAACTTGACCTATGCACACATGATTCACTGATGCGCGCTCCCCTTTGGGTGGAGTAGCTGATGGGGTTGTTTGTAAATGAAGCTGGTGATGTGCTGAATTCAGTTGATGTATGAGCTCACAACAGCTTCAGAAAAGTGTGGCATGCTTTCTCAGTAGATGGAATTCCGTAAGTCCTGGTTTTAGGGGAGCTTGTTTATCTTCACAGTTGGCTACGGATAAATAAAGCAGTCTTATGGTCCCCAAGAGGAGATAGTCAATGTGTCAATAACTGGTGTACTGTTTCTGTGGCAGATGCTGCCTTTCTTCATCTAAGAGAGAGGAAGATCTCTGAACGGTAAAAACATATTTGGTTTTTTTTTTCTTTTTGCGAATACTGCACAGTTATCACCCTGCTTTGGTTTCAAAGGCATCTGTTTGACATATTCTAATTCTGGAGTTTCTTTGTAGTGAAATTTGGCTTGCGTGGCGTTCCTCAAAACTGCAAAGTGGCAGGGAGTGCTTTGTCTGTTTACATGACAGTTTCTATTCACTGTGTCATGTTATCTGTCAACGGAAGCTTTGCATAATTACTCAGCTCTCAGGAACTTTTAGAAACCTCGAGGATTTCCAGGTGCTGTGCACCAGTGACTTCCGGGTAGCACTCTGGTGTTTGGACAAAAATTGTATGGTGAAACTGGAATTTTACCAACTGAAATTTTACCATAGAGTTTTGCCAAATACCAGAGTGTCTCTCGGAAGTTGCTGGCATGATGACATCACTTCCAGTGCGATGCCAGCAACATGGCCCTGAACTTTCTAATTCTCCTGGTAAGTCCCCTTGCTGGCCAGCTGATCAGCAGCTGGGGGGAAAGGGTCTGGCTGTTGGGGATCCCTGGCGGTCAGAGTCAAACTGTCTATTCCTAGCAGAACACAACCTCCGTTGTACATAAAGCCCACCTATCTGATGTCTAGGACCAGGGACGGTTTGTTTGAGAATTTTTGAACCCTGCCTTTTAATTGGGAGCCAGCTTGGTTTAGTGGTCAGGAGCGTGGACACTAATCTGGGAGAACCGGGTTTGATTCCCCACTCTTCCTCCACTTGCAGCTGCTGGATGACCTTGGGTCACTCACAAGTTCTCTCAGAGCTGTTCTCTCAAGGACAGTTGTCTCAGAGCTCTCTCAGCCCCGCCTACCTCACAGTGTGTCTGTTGTGGGGAGGGGAAAGGAAGGAGTTTGTAAGGCGCTCTGAGGCTCCGAGTGAAGGGTTGGATATAAATCCAACCTCCTCCTCCTCCTCCTCCTCGAGGTGATGTGCCACCCCATCTGTCTGTGAAGAGGCAAAACGTCGGCTGTCTTCTTTTCCAAGCTGTGGCGGGCAAGCAGAAGTCAGCCATCTGGAAAGGTGGCTTTGGAGGGGGAACCACATGGCTGGACTTTCCAGAAAAAGAAAACTAGGAAGTCAGGACTGGGCATGATCGAGTCCCTCCAAAGGATAAACTCACTCGAGGACTCAAGATGGGATTTTAGGATGTGAGGGACATCCCAGGGACTGTGACAGTTTTTGAATGGGAATCCATGGGTCGGGGCAGAAGCTTGCCCGATCTGAAGCCCACTCCCTCGGACACACAGAGTGGTGGTCTGAGTGGGTGGACTTTGTTCTTCTCAGAGGGTCAGCAGCGCAACAGACAGTTGGATGCCGGGCATCAAGACAGAATCCAGCCATGTGAATATCATCTCCAGTCCGTCAGGGTGTGGCCCACTCTGTGTGAGCAGCCACTGTGGATGAAAAGATACATCAGGATGAACAGTATTCATTGTGTGTCTCAAATGAGATGAGGACCTTCGGAAGCTAGCCGGCCGTTCCCGGGATTTGATAAATGCACCCACATCGATGGGATCTTGAGTGCCTGGGATGGGATCCCATGTTCATAAATGCTCTGCATATTTCTGTGATGATCCTTTGAGTTGTTTTATGCTATGGCCTTACCTATTGAAACACTTCTTCTTCTTCTTCTTCTTCCTCCTCCTCTTCTTCCTCTTCTGTTCTTTCTCCCCATATTCTGAGTGTGTATCTCTACCCACTTAGCTGAAAAGTTCATGCATCTGATGAAGGGATTCGAAAGTTTTGCTCATCCAAATTTCTCCTGGGTTTACCGTATTTTTCGCTCCATAAGACGCGCTTCTCCCCCCCAAAAAAAAGTGTGGGGGGGAGTGTGTGCGTCAAAGAGACGCCAAGTCTGGGAAGGGGCGAGCCGAACAAAGGAGTGTGGGGGGGCGCCACGGCTCCTCCCTCCGGCCCCGGAGAAAGCGCCGCCGCCGCTCGCTAGCCAACCACGTGTGGCACACTCGCCTGCTTGCCCAGCCCTGCTGGGGCAGCGGCATCGTGTGCGGGCCGGCCAGGGACGAGCCGGCTGGCCCAGTGGAGTTGCACGTGGGTCTGAGCCGGGCTTTGGCAGAGAGCGTCTCCGTCCTGTTTTCCTCCTCTAAAAACTAGGTGCATCTTATGGAGTGAAAAATATGGTAGTCCCAAATTACGTGGTCTTCTTGCTGAACGAGAACTGATGCGTCAGAAATTCTCTGTGGTTCCGTCTTTGATTCCCCAGCGTCACAGAGAGCTCTGCTCTGGTGCATTGTGTGTCATCCGAAGTTCTGCCGCTTCATTTATGCCTTTGTCCTCTTCTGCCTATCCAGTGTACATGTGTGTGATGGTAAACAAACAAACAAACAAACCCTGGAAGAAGGGGGGAATCTATTCGGGATGGGATTGCAAATGGGTTTTTTCTTTTCTTTCCTTCTGGCATTTTGCCAATGGGATGCGTACAATCCCATCACACACAAAAAGTTCTTTTTTCAACATTTTTTTAAAAATCTGCCTATGCATATTGGTAGTGTACAGGAAAATCGAAGACTGAAATCTGGAGGGAAGACTGAAACATGCTCCAGTTCCAGAATTAATTCTCCATGTTCTGTCAGTAAAGCAGAATCTACAAGGATTGGAACTTTGCACAGAGTGAAATTAGGAGACGAGAAAGGGAATAGAACATTAACTTATCCCTGCCTTTGACATAAAACATGTACGCAAGTCCTTAAGGTGCAAATTCAGTCCTTGATTTTGCAGCAGAAAACTTAACACCTTTGCCTCTTGAGAACACGCTGGGGTGGGGTGGGGGGAGTTGTTTACAGGACTTTAGCGCATCTCACTAAAAGGCCCAGAGACGCCCAGTTCAAGCTGGCCTGGAAAAGACTGACATTGTTTGGCCTTGGAAGAGTCACCTGCCCTCTGCATTGCCTCCTGGGCTGGCCGATCTAAAAACAACTGAGCAGGTGACATAGCGGAATCACATGCTCAAGGAATCACTATGCAAATGGCTCTCCCTGCGCCCTCATATAAACCACTTCTCTGTGAGGCAGGACCCCGGGGAGGGGGGATTTCTAGGCGTTCCGGTTCGTTCCGGGTAACTGTCCGTCGGAGATAACGTTTGTGTAAAAAGTCCTGACCTGGACAGCTCAGGCTAGCCCGATCTCATCCGATCTTGGAAGTTAAAGCCCGGCTGGCCCTGGTTAGTCCTTGGATGGGAGACCCCCAAGGAAGCCCAGGGTTGCTGTGCCGAGGAAGGCCATGGCCAACCACCTCTGAAATCACTTCCCTTAACCTGAATGGCCCAGGCTAGCCAGATCTCTTCAGATCTCGGAAGCTAAGCAGGGTCGGCCCTGGTTAGTGCTTGGAGGGGAGACTATCAAGGAAGTCCAGGGTTGCTACGCAGAGGCAGGCAAGGGCAAACCATCTTTGCTCATCTCTTGCCTTGAAAATCCTGTGGCGTGTCCATAAGTTGGGTGCCTCTCGATGGTAGTTTCTACCACCAATATAATATTGTTATAAGGTTTAACGAAGGTTTAATGATAATTACAATATTTAAAAAACACATACGTACACACACACACACACACACACACACACACACACATAAAGGTAACAATGTGGAAATCTTATTTGAAAGTTTATATGTTGGTTTTATTGTGTTATTTCAAAATGTTTCATCTTCACATCTGTATTTGTGTATTTCTAATAAACTAAAAATTATTATTTATATATATATAACCAAATGCAATATAAA
>NW_015162071.1:62045-70283 GCF_001447785.1 Gekko japonicus
AGGAATGCAGCGGGAGTCCCTCTAATGCAGGCCTCGACTGAGACAGGCCGTTAATGGGAACAGTAGCAACCCCGGAGGTATGTTGATACAGTCCCCCCCCCCAGCTTCCTCCACACTCCTGTGATATATTAACTACTTCAGAAGTTTCCCAGCTGTTTCAGGGGATGAATAATGGCAACGGGGTCCCATATTTAACCTTCGCGGTGCAGAAGCGTTGTTTGACTTCCCTCCAGCCTCTTTGGAAAAGGGCTTCAAGACTGACGCTTCTTGTGGGCACCACGTCACAGCTATTTGCGCTTTACACATGTCAGATGAAACTTGTCTTCAGTTGTATGTCCAGAGAAACTGGAGCTCTAAAAAGAAGAAAGCAAAAAAGATCTCTCCATTAAACAGGTTGCCTACAGCTTGTTGAGAGAGTTTCCGGAGAATATGCACCCAGAAAGCGAGCGAACGTTGCACGGATGTGTCCGAGCAAGCATTTGTAAGAGAGAGAGGACAGTATCCACGATACAGAGAAAACTTTAGTTCAGCAATGTATAGAGGTGTGCGTGTGTGTTCGTTTGGTGTTGTGGTTAAGTGCGCAGACTCTAATCTGGGAGAGCCTGGTTTGATTCCCCACTTGCACCTGCTGGATGACCTTGGGCAAGCCCTAGTTCTGATAAGAGCTGTTCTTGAAAAAGAGCAGTTTGTGTCAGAGCCCTCTCAGCCCCACCTGTCTGTTGTGGGGAGGGGAAAGGAAAGGAGTTTGTAAGCCACTCTGAGACTCCTCTAGGTAGTGAAGGGCGGGGTATGAATCCAATCTCCTCCTCCCCCTCCTTTTCTTCCTCTTCCTCCTCCTCCTCTCCTGAACCTGGAGAGAAAACCATTTCATGTGCTGTTTGGGGATATCTTGTCCATCAATGTGCAGCGAACAGATTAATGATACCATACAGTGATTTACCTTAGGAAACGGTCAGCTTCTGTCTGTTGTGATAGAAATGACCAAAGTATAACTCTTTGGCTTCCTATGACCAACAAAACAGCCGGTTAGTAGCCAGATTTCCAAAATCTGCTCACCTTAAAGAGACCAGCTTCAGTTTTCTGACCCCCCACCCCCAAACTCTCATTCTCCAACTGCCTGTTTGTTTCTATTGAGGTTAACTGGTGTGGTTAGTCCACTCACCATTAGTTAGCAGAGTGCTTAAATGAAGCTACAAATGCAGCAGTGTCACTTGACCAGGTTACGTCGCTTACAAAGCTACACAGAGTCACATTGCAAGTTTAGCAGAGAAATACCGTACTTCTCTCTTTATTGGAGAAGTACACTTTGGATAGGAAAGAGCAGAGACTGATAGATGACTAACTTACTAGCTAAAGGATGGAGGCGAATGGCGAGAGGCCCACCGGCCTCATGGTGCCAAAAGAGGACCGCATGCCCCCCTCTTTGTGCGTGCACGTAGAGAGCACATCTTCATTCAGAATGAGAGAGAAGCAGGAAAGGGAAATCGGTCCCTGAGATCATAGTCTGCATTCCAAAGGGGAGGGGGGCGTCAGAATGAGAGAGAAGCAGGAAAGGGAAATCGGTCCCTGAGATCATAGTCTGCATTCCAAAGGGGAGAGTGGCGGAAGAGGAGATACAGTTAGAAAGGTCAGTGTGCCCATCTAGCTATCTGGCCTCTCTGGCCACTCAGTCTGGAGCTCTGAGGCAGGGGACATCTCGCATCTGGAACTTTCAACAGTTTCTGGGTCATTTTCTGTCAAGGCCGGAAGCTTCAGCTCTCTCCTCCTGGTGGCCCATTCCAAGTTGGGAGATGATCTCTGTAGACTGGTGGACCTCCTCCACTGGTGGACCTCCTGAGGGCACCTGGTATTTTTGGCCACTGTATGATACAGAGTGTTGGACTGGATGGGCCTTTGGCCTGATCCAACATTGGCGTCTCTTATGTTCTTATGACTGGGGATCAGTTGCTGGTGTAGTGGTTAAGTGTGCAGACTCTAATCTGGGAGAACCGGGTTTGAGTCCCCACTCCTCCACTTGCACCTGCTGATGTGACCTTGGGTCAGTCACAAGCTCTGACACAGCTGTCCTTGAAAAAGAGCAGTTTGTGTCAGAGCTCTCTCAGCCCCACCCACCTCACAGGGTGTCTGTTGTGGGGAGGGGAAGGAGTTTGTGAGCCGCTCTGAGACTCCAAGTGAAGGGTGGGGTATAAATCCAATCTCTTCGTCTTCTGGGAGATCTTCAGCCCCCCCCCTTTAAGGTGGGCAACTCTACGTCTTGCCCCTATGTTGTCTTGTGCAGGGTCCTCCCAAGGAAATGCCTTGTAAACTGCCTGAAGTTCTGTAAAGTAGAAGGGAGGGATGCCACCCTCCAGGTGGGACCTGGCAATTTCCTGGAATCACAGCTCATCTCCAGACTGCAGAGATCAGCTCCCCCAGAAAAAAAATGGCTGCTTTGGAGGGCAGGCTCTACGGCATTGGGCCCCAATGAGTTCCCTGTCCTCCCCAGGCTCCATCCCCAAATCTGGTCAGCTAACCCCCTATCTCCTGCCAGTGGCCGGGGGCAACCTGGGGGACCCTACCTGTGCACCTAATAAATGTTTTAAAACTGGAAGTGAAGGGAAGAGCTGCTTCTTCTTCTTTGGGAGCTTCCTTGAAAGGGAGGCTGACCGTTTGGTGCGCACAACAGCTGAACCCAGAGACCGGCTTTCGTCTGGCAAATGCACGTGGGAATCTTGGATACCAAGCAACCTACGGGGGCGGGGGCGGTACGCAACTTGCTGTCTTGAGGACCAGTCTGGTGCCCATGGGGCTTCTTGTAGTTTACGTGTCAGGTCAGGTTGTCAGAAGCCCCAAAAACACATCCATGGCAAACCACCTCCCCCTCCAAAACCCCCCCACTTAGCATGGTCTTTAAGCATGGATGACTGTGAGGCCACGTGGGCGTGGACTGGGCAGTCAAGTCACGGTGAACTCATGGTGACCCCGTAGAGTTTTCAAGGCAAGATGTGGTTTGCCATTGCCAGTCTCTGTGTAGCGACCCTGGAATTCTTAGGTGGTCTCCCACCCAAGTACTAACCAGCTCCGGTCCTGCATAGCTTCTGAGATCAGGCTGGCTTGGGTCATCCAGATCGGGGATAAAGGCATATGGAGGTGGTTTGCCCTTACTTGCCTCTGCATAGCAACCCTGGACACAAGGTATAGATAGGAACTCTCGGTCTGGGGCAAGGGAGGCTCTGTGTTCTTGGTGCTTGGGGCAGGGGGAGGGGGCAACAGTGGGAGGGCTTCTAGTGTCCTGGCCCCACTGGTGGACCTCCCGATGGCACCTGGTGTTTTTGGCCACTGAGTGACACGGAGTGTTGGACTGGATGGGCCACTGGCCTGATCCAACATTGGCTTCTCTCATGTTCTTATGATAGGAACTCTCGGTCTGGGGCAAGGGATGCTCTGTATTCTTGGTGCTTGGGGGGGGCAACAGTGGGAGAGCTTCTAGTGTGCTGGCCCCACTGCTGGACCTCCTGATAGCACCTGGTATTTTGGGCCACTGTGTGACATGGAGTGTTGGACTGGATGGGCCACTGGCCTGATCCAACATTGGCTTCGCTCATGTTCTTATGATAGGAAATCTCGGCCTGGGGCAAGGGATGCTCTGTATTCTTGGTGCTTGAGGGGGGCAACAGTGGGAGGGCTCCTAGTGTCTGGCACCACTGCTGGACCTCCTGGTGGCCCCTGGTATTTTTGGCCACTGTGTGACACGGAGTGTTGGACTGGATGGGCCACTGGCCTGATCCCACATTGGCTTCTCTTATGTTCTTATAGGAACTCTCAGTCTGGGGCAAGGGATGCTCTGTATTCTTGGTGCTTGGGGGGGGCAACAGTGGGAGGGCTTCTGGTGTCCCGGCCCCAGTGCTGGACCTCCTGGTGGCACCTGGTATTTTTGGCCACTGTGTGACACAGAGTGCTGGAGTTGATGGGCCATTGGCCTGATCCAACATTGGCTTCGCTCACATCCAGGTAGTAATCCAGGTTGACCCTGCGTTGCTACTGAGATCTGACAAGATCAGGTATCCTGGGCCATCCAGGTCAGTGCAAAAGGCCTACAGAGGTGGTTTGCCCTGGCCTGCCTCTGCATAGGAACCCTGGACTTCCTTGACGGTCTCCCATCCAAGTAATAACTGACCCTGCTTTGCTACCGAGAGCCGATGAGATTGGGCTTCCCTGGGCCGTCCAGACTAGGGCGCGAGACCCAAAGGATCCCTTTAAATCAATTAATACGAAATAAATTGCTGAGCAAATTCAAAACAAAGAAGGAAGGAGAGACTTTGTTCCTTTTGCCTCTCCCTTCCAATAAAGACAACACCTTTTCTGTTTCGGGGGTTGTCGAGAGCTGCAGCAATAAAATAATCTGCCTCTCGGTACCTTTCCTAATTAGCTGCAAATCGCAGGGTGCTGCTTCCTGCAGGAACTTCAAACTCTCCTTTCCTTTGACCCAGAGGAGTGAAGGCTGCTTAGGGCCCTTCAAAGGGGGAACCTGACACCTGGGATCAGCCGCCGGAGTGCAGCAAGGACAAGTTCAGACAACTTCTTCCGACAGGCACAGGAGTCCCCCGGTTCGGCTCCTCCTCCGCCATCCCCCCCTCTGCCACTTGGCTTCTGAAGAGGACCCGGTTGTTGGGCGAGATTTATATCTTATCATGTTTTTGAGCAGCTGCTGTTCTTTGACTGTGTCGCTTCAAACGTTTCGAAATACGAATCCGAGCATTTGGGGGCGGCTTCACAAGGCGAGAGAGGCACTGGGCGAGTCGAAGGAAGAAAGAGCCTTTTTCCAGTCAAAATAGGTGTCTTCCCTTTCCCTCACCTGTAGCTGTAAGAATGGAGACTGGGCCTCTGTCTCCTCTTCCTACAGTACGTGGTCGACTTCTCACTCCCTACTCTCTGCGGTACCTCAGTGGAACAGGCTTCTTCAGGAGGTGGTGGGTTCTCCTTCTTTGGAGGTTTTGAAGCAGAGGCTAGATGGCCATCTGACAGCAGTGTGGTTTCTGTGAACCTGGGCAGATCATGAGAGAGAGGGCAGGAAGGGTTGCCTCAGTGCTTAGTTCTCATGACCTTTTCTTACACGCCCAGGGAAATGCTGATCGCTACTTTGGGGTCAGGAAGCAATCTATCTCGAGGGCATTTCGCCAGGGGTCCTGGACGTTTTTGCTATCTTCTGGGTGTGGAACAGCGGTCACTGGAGGAGCGGAGGTATTTGTGAACTTCCTGCCTTGTGCAGGGGGTTGGACTAGATGACCCCGGAGGTCCCTTCCAACTCTGTGATTGTATGATTCTATGCCAAGACATGTACACTCACACTAGGGTTGCCAGCTTTGGGTTGGGGAATCTCTGGAGATTTGGGGGGTGGAGCCTTGAGAGGGCGGGGTTTGGGGAGGGACCTCAGTTGGGCACAGTGCTATAGAGTCCACCGTCCACAGCAGACATTTTCTCCAGGGGAACTGATCTTGGTCATCTGGAGACCCATTGTGAGAGTGGAAGATCTCCAGGTGCCACCTGGACATTGGCAAACTTAACACACACACACACGGGGTTGGGCGCGTACTAACCCTTCCCCCACACACCCAGTTTCCATCTCTATCAGGAGCGGAGGGCTGAGTGGGCCCCGTTTCCCCCCAAATGGAACGTTGCTTCTGCCTTGCCTTCAGCTTGGGGCTGATCAGGGACGGGGACAGGGGTCATTCGTGGAGCCCAGTCCCCTGCCCCCCACTTCAGCATCCTTTTGGCAGTCTGGGGGGATCCTCCACTTAGCATCGTGCACCACGTGGGCACCACTCCCCTCGCCAAACCCCACCCTCTCCCGTCTCCACCCACAAATCTCCAGGGATTTACAATCCAAAGGTGGCAGCCGTCTCTCCCAGAATTACAACTCATCTCCTGATGAAAGAATCATAGAATCATAGAATGTTAGGGTTGGAAGGGACCTTGCAGGTCATCTAGTCCAACCCCCTGCACTCTGCAGGAGCAGAGCCGAAAGAGAGCCCTATAACATCCCTGAAAGTTGGTAGTTCAGCCTCTGCTTGAAAACGTCCAGCGAAGGAGCATCCACCACCTCCCGAGGGGCAGTCTGTTCCACTGCTCAACCACTCTGACAGTCAGGAAGTTTCTCCTGATATTTAGCCTGTAACGACTCCCTTGTAATTTCCACCCATTAGCTCTAGTCTTGGAATCCGGAGCCAGAGGGAATAGATCCGCTCCATCTTCTCCATGACAGCCCTTCAAATACTTGAAGCCTGCAATCCTGTCCCCTCTATGCCTTCTCTTCCCCAGGCTGAACAGACCCAACTCTTTCAGCCTTTCCTCCTAAGACTTGGATTCCAACCCTCTCACTATCCTGGTTGCCCTCTTCTGGTCTGGTTCCTTCCCCTGGAGAAAAAGGCAACCGGGGTGGGGAGTGTATGGCAACACATCCCCAGGCTTAGAACATGTGGGAGCACGGGGGTGGCAAGCGACATGGAAAGGTAGGGTTGCCAGATCCAGGTTGGGAAGCTCCTGGAGATTTGGGGAGGGCTCCTGGGGAGGGGGGGCCTCAGCACTGGGGTGCAGTGCCAGAGAGCCCACCCTCCAAAGCATCGGACTGGGATTGCCAGGTCCCCCATGGCCACCTGTGGGGGATGGAAGGGGTAGTGTTATGCATTGGGAGTCCAATGTTCCCTCTAAGCTGTGGAATCTTGTGAGCAAAAATTCTACTCTGTGAGCTACTGGCATGAAATTTGTGAGCAAGCGATTTGGCTACTGCATAAATTAGTTGGCTCTAGAGTCATCCTTCCTGAGCGAAGACAAAAATCTGTGAGCTGGAGGCTGAAAAACTGTGAGCTAGCTCACACTAACTCAGCTTAGAGGGAACACTGATTGGGACTGAATCGTCCCAGATTGAATCACCCCAGAGACTGGCTGAGCTTGAAGCACAAGAACAATAGCCGACCAGGACTCTGGGATAAACCAATCAAGTCGCAATGTTTTGTAAGTAGCCTATCACGGGGGGAGTGTGTGTGTGTGAGGCGTGTTGTTTTGCATGCATATAAGCAGGGCTATGGCCCTGCTCGAGTTGTGTTAGAGTTAAGCTGAAAACACTAATAAACTATGAGCTGATCACTGTACGCGTCTCGAACCCAGTATATTTCAGGTAGGATTGCCAGATCCAGCTTTGGGCACTCCTGCAGATTTTTGGAATGGAGCCCGGGGAGGGCAGGGGCCGCAGTGGGGCAAAAGGCCAGAGCGTCCCCCCTCCAAAGCAGCCGTTTCCTCCAGGGGGAACTGATCTCTGTAGTGTGCAGATGAGCTGCAATTCCAGGGGATCCCCAGGTCCCACCTGGAGGCGGCTGGCCTCCCTAATAGAAGTGTGAAGGGCAGTGGAGAGACAAACAGAAGATGTATAGAGGGTGTGGAGGGCAGGGAGGCAGGCCGAAACCCGTAGCAAATGCAAGACCCTGGCTGCTGACCTTCCGCTTGACTGTGTTGCCTGCATGTGTAATGCAGAGAGGCTTGCAAAGATTCTCAGTCGAGCTGGCGCTGAAGTGTCATGCGAGGTCCATTGTGACCCTCTGGCGAAGAGGTTTGGAATCCTGAACAGCGAAAGGATCCTCAGGAAGGGTTCGCAGACAGGCTGAACTGGCTGGAGAACTGTTCAGGCGACAGCAGCGCACGAGGAAGATTTGACTTATCTGGTATAATTGGGGTGCAAATCGAGTTTTATTCTTCTCTGGCACTTTGCATACCGATAACAGCCACTGCCGGAACTACAGCCGCTCCTGCTTCTGGGTGCTGGGAAAGTATGTGGTGATCTTTATTACAGCCATTAAATATATGAGAGAGAGAGAGAGAGAGAGAGAGAGAGAGAGAGAGAGAGCGAACCTTATGTAGGCCAAGCTTGACTTAGTTTGTACAGTCTATTGTGTTATCCTAGGAATACATTTTTGTATTGCTGCAACCTGCATTGTAGATCTGGTCAGACAGGTCAACCACTAAAATGGACTAGGGGTCAGTGTGGAAAGGAGAGGGGCACCAAGATGGGTCAGTGCTTAGGGCACCCGTGAGCCTTCATCCGCCCCTGGGAGAGGGAGAGAGAGAGAGAGAGAGAGGCTCTGAGACTACTCCCTTTGCCCAGGAGGCCGACTTGGAAAGGCCCCCAGAGAGTGAGCGGCACCATTGCCTTTCTCATGTGATAACTGGAAATCAGAGAAGGAGGATGCAGGCTAGGAGGAATAGCGG
>NW_015162071.1:70499-88829 GCF_001447785.1 Gekko japonicus
AAGAGCGGGTGTGTGTGTGTGCCGCGTTTTCCTTGCTCCAGTCTCCTCTCTCCACAGTGCCACTCGCTTTCACACTCAAGGCTGCCAGACTGTCCCGATGTGAGTGAGCCGTGTGGTTGGTTTTACAAGGGACGAGAGAGGGAGGATAGGTCTGTGTGTCATTGATACAGACCTCTAATTTTCATCTGGCCCTTCCTTCACAAGGCACAAGGTGGCAAGCCTGGTTCTCTCTTCCTCGTTTTACTCCAAGGACACTCCTGTGGTGTATGTTTGGCTGAGAGAGAGGGGCGTGTCCCCAGGTCACCCAGTGATCTTGTTGGGTTTAGCAAGTTAAAACACTTCAGTCATTATAGAGTTAACTTTGTTTGGTCAACAGGGAATGGCATGCGTTTTATGGTACCCAATCTGTTGCAAAGTGTCAAAAAGCCCTCAAATGTTGTAGGAGGTACTAGCTAAATGACCTGAACTTTAGCTTTGTGATTGGAAATCAGTGTATTGGCTATTTAGCATATTGGGGGTCTCTTCTCTCCCTTTATTCTTGGTGAAGAAGAGACACCATCATTCCTGTAGTATCTTTCTAGCTGTAAACATGTAGGATCCGATGTTTGTTGTTTTAAGGTAAAGGTAAAGGTTCCCTTGCTCGAAAGCCAGTCGAGTCCGACTCTAGGGTTGCGGTGCTCATCTCCGTTTCAAAGCCCAAGAGCCAGCGCTCTCCAAAGAAGTTTCCGTGGTCATGTGGCCGGCATGACTAAACACCAAGGCGCACGGAACGCTGTTACCTTCCCTCCAAAGTGGTACCTATTGATCTACTTGCAATTTCTTGCTTTCAAACTGCTAGGTTGGCAGGAGCTGGAACTAGAGACGGGAGCTCACTCCGTCATGCAGCACACTCGGGTCTCGAACTGCTGAACTACCGACCTTCCACAGCCTGCAGTTCAGCATCTCAACCACTTGAGCCACCGCAGCTCCTTTTTGTTTTACAAAACAAAACAAAAAAGCTCCTTTTTGTTCTTGTTTTGTTTGTTGTTTTACATCTTGTTTATCTTTTTCCCCATGTTAGTTCTAGTAAAGCTTCTGTTTTCAAACATACCCATGGACTCCCATTCTTAAGTATATTTTTCTAAGAATTCCTATCAGATCTTCAAGGCTGACTGTGGATTTCAGCTTGGGTCTCCCTAATGATAGACTCATAGAATTACAGAATCATAGAGTTGGAAGGGACCTCCAGTGTCATCTAGTCCAACCCCCTGCACAATTTTATTCTGTTCCTGCTGGCTTTATAACACAGAGGTCCAGTCCAATTAGTTACTTGCATGTTGGAAGGTCCGCTAAACTTCTCCACAGTGTCTCACTACTGTGGCTTTTCACTCTGCATGCGAGATGTCCTGTTGGCTGTTGCCCGAGGACTGTGACGGAGGCCTGAGTTTCTCTGTCTGGATTCTTGTTCCATGGTGCTGTGTGAGCCCTGCAGCACAAACCAGAGGAATTGTGTAATAGACAACTTGTCAGTTTCAGAACAAAGTTTGAGTCCAGTGACACCTTTAAGACCAACAAAGTGTAATTCACGTGCAAGCACACTTCTTCAGATACAGTGAAACAGAATCTCTTCAACCATTATATATAGGGGGTGCAGTGGGGGGTTGGTTGTCAGGAAGGACCAGTTAGAGTCAAGATGCATAAGTGTGTGATTATAGCTGAGATTGGATTAAGGCAAGATTAGCATACAAATACAAATGTTAGCATGTAGATGTAAGCAGGGGTCATTTCCTGCAGGAGCGCACAGGAGCGGAGCTCTGGCAGTAGAGAGCCCAGGGGGCGGGCACATGCAACAAGCCCCACCCCTGCTCCCAGCAGCCCTCATTCAGAGCAAGAAGCAGCCAGGTAAGTTGCAGAGCTTCCCCTGGTCCAAAACAGTCCAGTGGTACCTTTAAGACCAAGTTTTATTCAGGTACAAGCTCTCCCTCCTCTGCGAGGACAGATCTGCACGTTCCCCCCCCCCCAATAGCTAGCAATCCAAAACAGTCCAGTGGAGCCTGAGCAGTGGGTGTTGCCTTCTGACACACTTCCGGTGATGTCAGGGGGTGTGGCATATGCAAATGAGTGGCATATGCAGATAGTTGTGCAAATGAGTTATGCTAATGAGCTCCTGCACCTCTTTTTCTATGAAATGACCCCTGGCTGTGAGAATGACGGTGTGAGTCCAGTGGCACCTTCTAGACAAACAAAGGTCAGTACTGGGTATGTGCTGCCCCAGCCAGCTTTAATGTGCCTTTAAGAGTAGTTGCACCCTGGGAATTGGAGTCCACATTTAGGGGTCCCAGAAGCTTTCCTCTGACTGGCTCATTAAGAGCAATTTCCTGAGCTCAGAAGTGCAAAGATAGGGGTTTATTGTTCCTTTCCGCTTCTTTGTTCATCAACTCTTACTGCAAGGAGAGGGGAAGCCATCTCTTCTCTCACCGCGGCTATAGAACTGACCTAGATCACAAGATGTAACTTTCCACCTAGATATATTAGCTGATTGTGAGTAAACTATTTTCTGACTGCGTGTGAAGTAGAATAAAGATGATTTAGGCTCTCTCATTAGTCGTGGTTGACTCACACCTAGAGACGTTGGCTTAGCACAGCTAGCGCTGGACGGGATATAAGGGAGAACTCCTTAGATTCATCGAAACAGATTTCCTCAAATATAACGTATAGGGGTGTGTGTGTGGGGGAGGTTTAGTTGCCAGGAAGAGTGAATACATTCACGTTTCAGTCACTTTCGCATGCCAAGGAATTTATTTACTTAGGATTGCTATAAGATGAAGTGTTGGGTATACCATTTATATGGTCACCAGTGCCTGATGTATGAACCTTCCATGAAAGAGAGTATGCACCATCTTCTGCGGTCCACTCCCTTCTTCAAAATGTGCTGCAGTTTCAGAAAGACAAAGACCCAAATGAATTGTTTATGGGCCAATTAACACCTTGTGTCCCTCTCAGTCCCTTGATTGCACAATCCGTGAGCAACCTCCAACATGGACTGTAGCATTCATTGAGACTATCTGGGAATTGTTAGCGGTGTAATTGTGGTAATCTGGCAGGTTTCATTTCCACAGAGGATATTCTGCTTCAACTGGGGTGGACAGTTGTGCCAAATCATTTTTGGCCAGATTTGCTTTCCACTTGAGAATAGCAGCAGATGGATACTCCCAAAACGGACTCTCGTGTAAACCAGTTTGGGTTTAAGAGAAAGGGATTTGACGGCCATTAAAAGAAGCAGTATCTGCACTTGGGTGTGCCTCAGATTTATGGCCACAGAGCCTGAAAGCAGCAATATCAGACTCCAGACAGAGTTTCCAAAGATATATGGGATCTTTCAAGAAAAAGGAAAACGTCACGCTGATCAAGGGGGAGGTTCCACACATTCCTTGGAATTACACAGCAGTGGGAAAGGTGTGGTCTGGAGAAAAAGAGACCCGCCCCCGTGCAGTCTTTTCTGAAAGTTATCTAGACCTCACATTTTTACATGGCCTATTCAGTTCTGAAGAGACCATCTTGTTGCTCTTAAGTAAAAAGAAAACAGATCCCATGCTTCTGTTTCTCACAAAAAGGTTCGAAACTGTATTTTGTAGCAGAATGCAAGCACATTAAGAAATATCCCATGGATATCTGATCTCAAGTTCTGACTGTTAAATATTTGAGTCTGGCAAATCAGCCAGTTGATAATATGATTTCAGATTCTTTTGTTTAAAATAGGGCTATGTTTCTGGGAAGCCAGGTGTCGGAGAAACTGGACATACAATCATAGAGTTGGAAGGGGCCATACAGACTATCTAGTCCAACCCCCTGCCCAATGCAGGACTAGTTCATCAGTTTTGATTTAAGTGGATAAGGGTGATAGTTAGTTAGATAGATAGTTAGTTTGGTGAAGTGGTTAAGTGTGCGGACTCTAATCTGGGAGAACTGGGTTTGATTCCCTACTCCTCTACATGCTCCTATTGGATGACCTTGGGCAAGCCGTAGTTCTGTTCCCTTCGCACCTGCGCATCAACGAGGGGCCGGAGGGAAAAGCCGTGGCCGGCGCAATCACACTGAGGGACTCCAGAGGCAGCCCGTGGCAAACCGGTTGTTAGTACCTCCGAGCAGGTAGTTTTTTATCGCACATTTTTGGCGGTACGCCACAGGTTTGCCACGGGTGCGCTCCACTTCCCAGATGTTGCAGTGTGACCGCACCCGGATAATCCGCCATGCAATCGTCGCTCCCCCGCGGCAAATCCTCCATGTGAATGAGACCTGGGTGTAGAGAGGGATACCGTCAAGATGGGTGCGATACAGAAAAACGGGGGGAAATGATATGCTGTTAATCATGTGCTGTCGTCATGCATAAAAGGGAGATGGCGAAGATTTTGCTCAGAGTGTGTTAGGGTTATAAAGCGTTTAGATTAGCCGAAGATTTCAGACTACCCTGAATTCTCTGTTGCACATTCAGCATTTGAGTGCCGATCAGTGCTCCGTCTAAGCTGAGTTAGTGTGAGCTAGCTCACAGTTTTCTAGCCTCCAGCTCACACAGTTTTGTCCTAGCTCACGAACGGATGGTGCCAGAGTAAACTAATCTCTGTAGCAGCCAAGTTGCTCACTCACAGCTTTAATGCCAGTAGCTCATACAGTAGAATTTTTGCTCACAAGACCCCACAGCTTAGAGGGAGCATTGGTGCCGATCTTGGTATTTTGGATTGCGCTGTATTGTCAAACTTGCCTGGAAGTCCCAGGCTGGGCCCATCTCATCAGGCCTTGGGAGCTAAGCAGGGTTGGGCCTGGTTAGTACTTGGATGGGAGACCATCAAGGAAGTCCGGGGTTGCTGTGCAGAGGCAGGCAAGGGCAGACCCACCTCTTGTCTTGGATACCCCACACAGGGTCTCCAGAAATCAGCTGAAGAAGAAGAAGAGATTGGATTTATACCCCATGGCCCCTCACTTCCCAAAGGTGTCTCAGAGCGGCTTACAAACTCCTTTCCCTTCCCTTCCCCACAACAGACACCCTGTGAGGTAGGCGGGGCTGAGAGAGCTCTGACAGAAACTGCTCTTTTTCAAGAACAGCTCTTATCAGAACTACGGCTTGCCCAAGGTCATCCAGCCAGGTGCAAGTGGAGGAGGAGTGGGGAATCAAACCTGGTTCTCCCAGATTAGAGTCTGTGCACTCAACCATTACACCAAACTGGCTCTACACAAAACTGGCACCGTACTGAGTCTTGAAGGCATTTCCCCCCAGCCCCATATTGCTGCGGTGAGGACTCTTGGCCTGCAGTTTCAGAATTCTTATTTCGGCTACTGGCTACGTAGATTGAGCGCCAGCACTGCCTCGGAGACCATAATGTTCTGATGCCACCGCAGGGGTGGTGCTGCCGTCAACATGTTTTCAGACCATCATAGGTGGGCACCTAAGAGGGGCCAAGATGGTTTGTTTCCAGAAACTTCACCCTTAGCTGCAAACTCTCAGCCAGGGAGAGATGACTTCTAGGGGCTCCAGTTCTCATTGATCTCATAAACATATGCATGAGTTGTACCGCCTCAGATGTAATGCGTTTCATATACAAGAAAAGTTCTTTGCAACAGAAACCTAGCCTTCCCAGGAGAAGGTCCCAACATGGCCCTGACGCCTGGTTTAATATGTGCAGGGTGTTTTCCCACTTTTTTTAATAATGGGGGAAGGGGGGGGGGGCATTCCATCACGTAAGCCCACACTTACCCACGGCTGTTCCCATGACAAGGTTACTAAAGAACAAGGTCTTTGTGTTAGGAAGGAATGTGCTGAGATCCCTTAAATCACTTGGTGCTTATTTTGCACTGAAGAAGAAGAGAAGAAAAGAGATTGGATTTATACCCCACCCTTCACTTGGAGTCTCAGAGCGGCTGACAAACTCCTTCCCCTTCCCCTTCCCACAGCAGACACCCTGTGAGGTCGGTGGGGCTGAGAAAGCTCTTTGGAGGACTGCCCTTTCAAGGACAACTCTGATAGGACTATGGCTTGCCCAAGGTCGTCCAACTCTCCTCCTCCTCCTTCACAAAAGTTCAAGGGTTACATGATCAAATGTTGTTGCAGAGATGCACTGCAAACAAAATTCAAAGCTTGCAGTTCTGAGATGAGGAAACACGTGCAGTCATCGGGAAATAAGCACAATTAAAAACGAATGCCCATTTTAGGGGGGAGGATAATGTTCTGGTCTTCCTAACAGACTGGAAGCCTGATGATTCTTTTTCTTTTAATTTATTTGTGGAGGTGTCAGCTGGACGATTAGCATGCCCTCCACCTTTCTTTTAAGCAGACAAATTGCATTTGACTGCCATGACACTAATTATGGTAGAGGGGTTCCAGCTGAGACCCCCTGCTGGCGAACTCAGCCAATAAACCATCTGTGACTGACAGGAGTTGCGACTGCTTGAGACAATTGGAATTTCATAAAACGGCGCTCCTCTCCCCCCCTCCCCCCGCGTGCCAAGAAGAGAAAAATGACAAGATCAGGCGAGATCCCGCGTCACCCGCTGACAGTTGGAATCTTGCACTGCCGAGGGCTGTGGAGCATAAAGCTCAGGTCCGGCTTGCGGCGCTCAGAACGACCCCCGTGTTGTGGCCCAGAGGAGCAATGACTGCGATGGACAGGTGGCTGGAGGTACCCAGAGAGACATGCATGCATATCAAAGGAAGACAATGGCTTCATGGGATGTTAAAAAACCAACCAAACAAACAAACAAATAAATGTTTCTGTGGCTTGCTTTGGAGGCATTTCCTCAAATATCGTTAAGCCCAGCCCAAGGTTAATAACCGCGGAAGTTGCGCCAAGCGTGATCTTGTGAACACTGGCAGAATTTCAGTCATTTTGCAGGATATTTGAATCACGGCGCCTTTCGTCTGCTCCTTTCCCATTGCCGTTCGTTAGAAACGGTTTGCATCTAGACGCAGAAGCCAGGTATCGAGTATCTCCTTCATGCTCAGAGTGTTGTCTGAATTGCGGCGATGCTCCAGGTAATTGTTTCCTCAGCTGCTAGACCTGCTGTAAAAAAACAAGGCTTTAAATGGGTCACCCTCTGTACAGAGTGTACAAACAGTAACGGCTCCTTCAACCGCTGCACAACACTCTCAAAGTCAGCGGGGGGGGGGGGATCGCCTGGGCTGCTGCAGGGGAGAGGAGGGAAGGAGGGAAGGCTCCAGGGTCCGAGAGCAGCAGGCACAGGGGGATTCCAGGGTCCATCGTGTATGTATTTGTTGCACCCATGAACTTGAGGATTTACCTCTTTTGCCCACTGTATTCTAGTCCAAGGGCTAAATTTTTAGCAGGTATTTTATCTGGCCTTAGTGGCCCAGTTGAGGATAAAATTTCATTTTTGTTCTCTGACACTGATGCCTATGTCCCTTATAAGGTTCCATTATTTGCCCTTGCTGCAAAGAATATAAGTTCCAAGGTGGCAACAGGAAGGGGCATTATTCAGGCTACTGCATTAAATTAGTCATATTTTGTTATTGATTTCTGGTACTTTTTGTATATTCTGATATGAATCTATAGTTTGTTCACAATTTGTATTTTGTAATCTGGTAACGGCCGATGGCTAATTGCAATAGACGAGACTGAAGCTGGGAAAATGTTATTCCTCTACAATCACTGTAGATTAGGCCTCACCAAAATGGTTCCTGTGGGCACATTGGTTGGTCTCATGGTTAAGAGCTCAGACTCTAATCTGTGAGAACTGGGTTCAGTTCCTCACTCTTCCACATGCAGCTTGTTGGCGTGACCTTGGGTCAGTCACAAGTTCTTTCAGAGCTGTTCTCTCAGGAGCAGTCCTCGAAAGAGCTCTCTCAGCCCCACCTACCTCCCAGGGTGTCTGTTGTGGGGAGGGGAGCAGTCCAGGTAACAGTCAGGGTTGATTTCTTTTAGGATTGACTGATTTGACCTCCATGAAGTCCAAGGGACTCTCAAGAGTCTTCTCCAGCTGTTCACAATAAGTTAAATTACCTACTTGACTGTGTCATGTAAGATGTGCTCCTATTTTTGTAAATAAAATTTCTTTCTCTTGTTACCATTGGAGTCAGATCATCTTTGTAATTTGTTTGAACAGCAGTTTGCCCTTAACCGGGAAACTGGAGGATCGGGGATACTGTGTCAAGCTTCTGTGCTTACAAGGCAAATGATAGATATTTTTTACATTTCGCGCAATACTGAGGTCCCCCGGAACTCTCAGCCTGGGATTTCTTGATCCAAGACAACTCAGTTGCCCAACACCAGGTGTGTGAACCCAAGACAAAATATGTTTTGGATCGGGCTGCTCATTGCTTATTTCACATTTACATATTGTAGGCACAGCTGGCTGTATATAAAAAATAAGTCGTTTGCAAAGTCTCTTTTCACCTTACTTATGCTCATGCCTAGAAGGAGAGTAAATGTGAAATAAGCCTCATTACATTTGGTTTGTCCCTTTTTAAAAGAAATTGATGTTACAAAATGTCATTGTTAATAGTGGCATGAATTTCCGTTTTGAAGGGCTGCAAAATTGCCCTTTTATCAGCAACGAGTTAAAGTTCATGGGCTTGTCTCTGAAATACATCAGAACTGACCTGTGGCAAGGTTGCGTGACACTCCAACTTGGCTACATTCCAATACTTCTTAATATTGTCCTTGGCTTTATTACACTGTTGTCCTTGACTAATTTATAAGGCATAGTTTGTCAAGTTTTCCAGCCAGGGGGTCACAGAGAGGACCACCAAAGGCCATATCATTTTTTTAAAAAAACCTGCCAGGTTTCTCTTGCTTTTGAAGATTTCCTCTCCTTCTCCTTAAAAATGCTCACCCCAATGAGTGGCTGTTTTCAATTAATAAAGGCCAGAGGACCTCTTTTCTATTGACCGTAGCTTCCTGCAGTCAAACTCCCCCCTACCATGTACAAGTCTTCTATCTCTTGTAAGCTGTACCTCCTGATGCTTTGTCCTGTTTGTTACATGGGAGATATAAAATTTCCGGAAATTTTGAAGCTCGGAAAAAAACCCATTTTTTTCCGGGGGAAAACGGAAATTTTTGGGAAAATTGAAAAAAATGCTACATTAACATTTCTTTTGTCTTTTCTAGATTGAAAGTCATTCTGTTACTTTAGGAACATAAAATATTACTATGGACATTTTTACTTGGCATGAAATTATCACAACTAGCATATTAAAAATATAATGTATCCAAACAATTATTACAAACAGAATACCCTCCCACATGCAAAAAGAAAACTGAAACTTTTTTATTTTCTTCAGTATCCCCACTCCCTCCCCTTAGAATTCCTCAACTTAAGCCTTAGAAAAGAGCAAGAATCCAGGAGCACCTTAAAGACTAACAAAAAAGACTAACGGGGCGACCCATCCTGATCTATGTTAATGCAAAATGTTACAGTTCTTTCTGTTTCCCAGGAGTGCAGATGGGCCTCTGCACTATTGCCTATTCTTTTGGTTTCCCTTTTGTCAAACTAGAAGAAAGAACCTTAATCTCCACTTTTGCAATCTGTAGGCCTTAAAACAAGCCTTCCTTTCCTTTTGAAGCCAGTGGGTATTACTTAATGGAAACGGAATCATCCTCCCTCACCGAGATGGAATTCTTTCCATGTCGTTATTATTATTATTATTTAAACACACACACACAACCAATTTCTTTTGACAAATAAACCTCATTTGCCATGTAATCCTAAATAGAGTTACACTCTTCTGAATGCATTACCGGTCTTAGGAAACAGTAACTCTGTGTATGATTGCGGTGCAAGAAAACCAAAATGCCTTGTTTTGTGAGACGATTGTCTTTATATTATGAAACAATCCATCAAGGCATGTTAGAGAACAGAATAGTTTACTAGATTCAGATGGGTAGCCGTGTCGCTCTGAAGCAGCAGAACCCAGTCGGAGTCCAGTGCACACAAAAGCTTCTACCCAGGATAAAACTTTTCTGGTCTTAAAGGTGCCACCGGACTCCAACTTTGTTCTTTGAAAATGCCGTGTCTCTTGGGGTGGCTCAAAGCAGAAGAGGGCGGTACCGCTTCAGCCATGCCCGTTTCCAGTACTTGTGTGCCCAGGACACATAGACCACCCGAGTGTCGCGTATTCCAGTCAGGGCCAAGAAAGACCAGCTGGTCGGAGTTGCCTTCCCCAGGACTTGAGGCGCTATAAAATTTTCATCACTTTACTACCTTTTATGTGGAGTAGTTTGCTGGAAGAGGTGAGAAATCGATATAAAGCCTGGTTGTTTTAGGTCGGTTGTCTTTGCTTCTGTTAAGTTGTCGTGGTGGGGAATATCGGAGGGCTGCATGGGATTTGGTGGTGAGGCAGACCACTGGTCTGTCAAGGTCAGCACCCGTCTCTCCAGGGTCGCATGTAAAGCTCTCTTTCATCGCCGAGACCTGCTCCTTTTCTAGCCGGAGATGCCTGGGACTGAACCTGGGACCTTCTGCGTGCAAAACAGATGTTCTACCCCTGAGCCACGGATATAAGGAAGGGAAGAGGGTTTCTGATGTGCTGTGTCCCTTAATCAGATGTTTTTTTAAAAACCCAGCTTGTCTTTAGTCTGTGGCTGGTTTTAAAAAAAACAACGGGCTTTTCTTTCTTCGCGTTACTGACTTCCGTGAATCTATAACCAGAGAAAGTAAGGCTCCGAGATTTATGACAGTGTTTAGGTGAAGAAAATGTGTTGTAAATCAAACAAAACAAGTTATATGAATGAGCATAAAAGAGCAGGGAAATGTCACGAGAAGCAACACTGCCTTTGATCTCCTCCTTCAATCACGGGAAAGGATTGCCTCTTATCAACGGCCCGTGGGCGCTTCGGCTTCCCCTCTTTAATAATGGCAACGTAGAACTGAATTGCTTCTGTTTGTTGAGAGACTGGGAGAAACACATGCAGAAACGATAAGCCAGTTTGGTGTAGTGGTTAAGTGCGCGGACTCTAATCTGGGAGTGCGCGGACTCTAATCCTCCACTTGCAGCTGCTGGTGTGACCTTGGGTCAGTCACAAGTTCGCTCAGAGCTGTTCATGAAGGAGGAGTTCTGGAAAGAGCTCTCTCAGCCCCACCTCCCTCACAGGGTGTCTGTTGTGGGGAGGGGAAGGGAAAGGAGTTTGTAAGCCGCTCTGAGACTCCAAGTGAAGGGTGCGTGGTATAAATCCAATCTCCTCCTCCTCCTCCTCCTCCTGTTCTTCTTCTTCCTTCTTGCTGTCCTCCATCTTCCTTTTCCCGTCCCCGCCAGGATCCACCGCTTCACAGCTCCTCAGGGTCACACACGCACACATGAAGCTGCCTTGCCCTGAGTCAGGCTGTCAAGGTCAGTCTCGTCCACTCAGGCCGGCAGCCACTCTCCAGGGTCTCAGGCCGAAAAGGGGTCTTTCACATCACCCAGTATCTGATCCTTTTCACTGGAGATGCCGGTGATTGAACCTGGGACCTTCTGCAAACCAAGTTGATTTCCAGATTTCCAGTCTCATTCAATTTTTTTTTGTCTTGAGATCTGTAGCTTCAACAAGCATTTCATGGGACCATCCTTGAAGCAACAGGAAAGACAGTGTTATGTATCAGGACTGGAACATTCCGGGACTGTTTTACCAGAGACTGGCTGAGCTTGGAGCTCTGGAACAATAGCCCACCAGGACTCTGGGAAGGACCAATGAGAAACTAATGTTATGTAAATAGCCTATCGTTGGGAGCTGGGTGTGTTTGGGTGTGGTTTTTGCATGCTATTTAAACAGGGCCGTTGCCCTGAGGTTTTCAGCCATGGCAAACCACCTCCCCTTCTCAGCCGCCTTGAAAGCCCCTTGCTGGGTTCGCCATAAATTAGTTGCAGCTTGACAGTGCTTTTAAATTCCAGTTGGGCTCAGACTAGGGGTACCTCTGCGGACTCACCAGCAGGGGTCTCCCTCCCCTGTTCCTCATCTGCCACAGTTTATAATGCTTTTCTGAGTCTGCTGGATGAGGCTGATTGGCCAGTGAACACCGGGGCCACAGCATCCTCCCTTTTTGACTCAAGGGTATGTGCAATAGGGAGAGAGGGTGTCAGTCACGCGGGATCCTTGGGCGTTGCCCACTGCATTTAACTGTTTTAAAATGTTTTATTATTTACTGTGTGCCTTTACTGTGGAACTATGGTGTTGCATTGCCCCCGTATATTGTAAGCCGCCCTGAGCCCGTGCGCGCGAAGGGCGGGGTATGAATAAAACTAATTAAATAAATAAATAATAAATAAGAAGAGGAGGAGGAGGAGGAGGAGATTGGATTTATACCCCGCCCTTCATTACCCGAAGGAGTCTCAGAGCAGCTTACAATCTCCTTTCCCTTCCCCTCCCCACAACAGACACCCTGTGATAAACAAATGGAGCAGAGGGCAAGTGATGCTCTGTATTCCTTGTGTTTGGGGAGGGGCAACAGTGGGAGGGCTTCTAATGTCCCGGCCCCACTGCTGGACCTCCTGATGGCCCCTGGTATTTTTGGCCACTGTGTGACACAGAGTGTTGGACTGGATGGGCCACTGGCCTGATCCAACACTGGCTCCTCTTATGTTCTTAGGTAGGTGGCGCTGAGAGAGCTCTCCTGAGAACTGTCCTTGAGAGAACAGCTCTGAAAGAACTTATGACTGACCCAGGGTCACACTAGCAGCTGCAAGTGGAGTTGTGGGGAATCAATCCTGGCTCTCCCAGATCAGAGTCCGTGCTCTTAACCACCACACCAAACTGGCGATATACAATAGTTGCCCCAGTCCCCCAAATACAGCTCTAGGAGCTCTGGCGGCCACTCCCAATGCCTGCAGCCTCACTGGCCCTGCGCCCGAGTGCCTGGCTGCGGCCAATTCTGCTGCCTCTGCTCTCCTGATGCCGTCTCCCTGGCTGCTGTCAAGCTTTCCTTTCCTGGGCTTTTGAATTTCCCATATCAGATGTTAGCCAGGACCTGGTCTCTACCCCTGCTGGTAAGCAGAGTCAAAGAATGCCTCGGAGGGTGTGCATCTGCTGGCATCGTTCCTTTCCCTCGATCCGGAGCCTGTCTCCTCAGCATCCAGGAGGGGACGTGGGAGTCCGGAAGTTTCTTCCTCCTCGTAACGGCTTCTCTCGTACCCTCATTTAGTACCCTGCCATGTTCCGTGCTGTAACTTCTGCTTCTGTTTCTTTTAGTGTGCTGATTTGCACCGTTTTAGGTTTTAACTGGATTCTGTAATTTAGATTCTGTTCTTGGTGGGAGCTGCTTGAGGCAGGGGTTCTACTAAAAAGAGGCCCAGAGCAGACTGAGCCGAAGGTGCTGGCCGGGGCTGACATGGGCGGGACTACACAAAGCAGCCAGCCAACCCAGCCAGCGTCTCCTGACTGACAGTTCTTGCGCCCAAACACTGTAGGTGTGCATTGGAACGTTGGACCCCACTACGGCTTTATATAAGGGGATATATATATATTTTAAAAAAGATTGTTTTTAGCTGTCAAGTTGCAGCCGATTCCGTAGGGTTTTCAAGGCAAGTTACATTCAGAGGTGGTTTGTCATCGCCTGTTTCTGGACTTCCTTAGTGATGCCCCATCCCAGGACTAGCCAGAGGTGACCTTGCTCAGCTTCTGAAATCTGCCTGGGCCATCCAGGTCAGGGCTGCTGTGGTGGCTCAGAGGTTAAGACGCTGAGCTGCAGACTGGAAGGTCTGTAGTTCAGCAGTTTGAGACCCGAGTGCCGCGTGACGGAGTGAGCTCCCATCTCCGGCCCCAGCTCCTGCCAACCTAACAGTTTGAAAGCAAGAAACTGCAAGTAGATAAATAGGTATCTATAGGTTGGAAGGTAACAACATTCTGTGCACCTTGGTGTCTAGTCATGCCGGCCACATGACCACGGAGAAGTCTTCGGACAGCGCTGGCTCTTCGGCTTGGAAATGGAGATGAGCACTGCCCCCCAGAGTCGAATTCGACTGGCTTTTGAGGAAGGGAAACCTTTACCTTTACCTTTTTACACATGCACACATTTTTTTTTAACTTCATTTAAATGTACAGGTAATTGTTCTTTAAGTTCATGATGAGCAGAGGTGGATGGGTAAGATAGGTATTTGGAAGCATTACCACATTTGAGGAGGGGTTATCTGCTAATAATATTTTCTACGTTTGATTTTTAACAGGCTGTTGTTCTAAAATCCTGTTGTTCTAAAGACAAGCTTCCTCTCTTGGAAGTCATGTACTTTCTCCTCGAAATAATGTCACAAGTTGTAACCCTCCATTCATTCATTCATTCATTCATTCATTCATTCATTCAATCAATCCATCAATCCATCAATCCATCAATTCCTGCTTGGTGCCGGGCGGCACAGCTGTGTAGGCTACGGCTCTGCTCAGGTAGAACCTGCTCTGAATTATTACGGAGGGTGGGGCTTTTCAGAAAACATTTGTGAGTTTGTGTGTGTGCATCGTTTGGCAACACAAAATAGTTGTTTAATGCACTCCCAGTGAAACCTACGGGGACTGGCAAGACTCTCTTTCTTTATTGAGCCTCCCAGTAAACCAGAGGGGGTTTGGGGAAACATTAGTGTCAAGTAATTTTAATTTCATTTTTTACTCAGTGGAACAGAGGATTTTTAAACCCTAAAGGGGATAAATTCTGCCTCAGCACTGGGTTCATCAGCTCTGTGGTGGGAATTTGCTGCCGGCTCCTGTTCCCCAAACGTTCCTCGATAGTTTCTCTTTCTCTCGCTCTCTCTTCCTTCCCCCTTCTCTTCCAGCTCAGCCTTTCTTTGCTGGCCGAATATTGGGGCGTGGCTCCCTTTTAATGAGCCCTTTGCTCCCACTAATTACCCACAACAGATATTTGTACCTTTTCATTATGTGACCTATGGATTATGTGGCAATTACCGACTGACTCTGGGAGAAGATTATTATGTAATTTGTGAATCTCAGGGTAACACTTTAATTTTACGGCACAAGTAACCACGGAGTTACCCTGCAACTACATAGTAATTGCACTGCAATCAAATGCTGAATAATTACACATAATTATATTGATCTGTGCCTGATGAAATTAAACAGTGATCACCACCACCACTCCACACCACCTCCACTGTCGGCAGCGCTTGCACCCGAGCGCCGGCGCCGATAACGAAGGGAAGAAGAGATGCGCCCGTATTTTGCCAAAGATAGCTTTAACGTCTCAATGAAAGAGAGAGAGAGAGAGACTGGTGCTGCCAGGGGCCTGAATTGGATCACCTAATATGACATGAATGAGCGGGCGCAAATTTCAGTATGTTTGTATGCGGTTAATTAAAAAGTTGCATTGAAGCCAAGCAAATGCCTGAGGCGCTCAGGCACCCCTCCGGACAATGCACCCCCTCCCGGACTGCTTGCTGGCAAGTAAACGCTGAATCCCAAAGGCGTTCTGGTGTGGTTGCCATGGCATCCTTTGCTCCCCGGCCCCGAGCGATGTGCCGTGCACACTAAGCAGACGCTTGGCCCTCTAGGAGAGTGCCCGCCTTTCAGAGGAGAGAGGGAAGGGGGGGGGAACACCAAACCCTTCATGCTTTGAAGCTGGGAAGCATAATTCAGTCGGGGCGGCAAGTGGTTTGGTCCCAAGCATTGCGACAGATGTTGGAGAAGCTCCTCCGTGAATTAATGCTTCCTTTATGCGCTCCCCCCACATGCATGCCAAAGGACCTCTCTGTTTTTGCGCGGTGGTTATTCATCTCGCGGTTTGTTTCTCTTTCTCATCCCCATCAGAAAACAAGAGTCGAGCAAATCCATCACGGGAGTGGGACGGGATCTTCTGTCGCTGGCGGGGTCTGGGGCGGCGGGGTAGACACAAAGGGCCAGACTGCTGATCTTAGCACGGCGAAACCGAATGCAAAGCTAGACAACTCTCTGATCTCTTTAAAAGTTTCGCGGGAGAATAATATCGGGCAGGTGCCGACTGTCGTGCGAGAGGCAGAGAAATGGAAGCTTCTGGAATTCTCTCTGCTCCGCAGCCCTGCCTGGCACAAAGGGGCCTAGTCTTGGGTCCTTTCGGGTCTGTTGGTCTGCTCCGTGCCTCGCTCTTTTATCCTCGGTGACGGCGGCTTATTTAATGATCTGTTTTGTTGGCTTCTGGGAGCAGCGGAGAAAAATGATGCTCACGTAATGGCTTTCGGGCGCTTTTGAGCTGATGTGGAAATACTTGTAAATCGCCTCCTGTAATTACCTAGCAACCACAAAATATCTTCATTCTCCCCCTCGCCATCAAGGGAAATGCGACTGGCCAGAGGAAACAGGAAGCTGATTCAAAGCTTGGCGCTGGGTGGCATTTGGGTCTAATTGTGCTCGTGGAACAGTGGCTGAGGCTTCCGAGGGTTGCATGTGACAGGCAGGCAGGCAGGCAGGCCCGTCCTTCATTAGGCTGAGTTGCCTCTTTAGTACCAGGTTGTGTTACCGCCAATGGCCTGCCTTGTTGTTGAGGGTAATTATCTATGTGGCAGGGTAGACCAGAGGGGTACAGGAATCACACACCACTTGTATATCAAGGTCCGACACAGTAGGAAGACTCCAGATTTGAAGGGTAAATTAAATAGGTCATATTGAAGAATTTCCCTTATTACAAGCACACTAAGCATTCAAGAAGAGCAAGCTAAACAGAACTAAGAATGCAGAGGTGATTGATAGCAAATAGAATGGTCAGTTACGGGGCGATACAACCTGTCCAGATGTTCACGGGTCCATGGAGATGAGTTTATGGCCCAAAACAAAGGTTTAGGGGGGGACTGTCAGTTGACATAATGGGCAGACACACAATCTGGGGCCATGTGCTCTGACGGCAATAGACATTATAAACAATGCAGACCAATGGGAGGCCTTGGGGGCTGGTCTCAGGTGAGGACAATAGATTTTCTAGACCAATAAGGTGTCCATGGAGGTGCGGTACCAGGCAGAGCGTCATTCAGGTGTGACCAATGAGCTTCCAGAGGGGCAGAGTCTGGCTGCACGATAGCCTTGATGAGTCTAGTCAGGTGCTGGATGGCTAGCTGAATGGGTCGTGATAGCCACGGAGGGTTCCCAGATTTACCCAAAAGGTGGGAGATGGGTCCCTGATAGACGCCAGGAAGGATCGTTAATCATTCGAATGTATGATTGTGTTATCTCGGTCTCCTGAGGGACGGGGCAGGAAGGACAGGTGTTGAGACAAAGGATTTATAGGAATCACAGAAGGGGGCCAGGTGGAGTTCTGGAGACAGAAGGGCTATTTGCCAGGTGGCCTCTGGACAGCTTTAGAAATGCAGATGCTACACCGGGAGGAACCTGCCTTCGTTGTCGCTGCTGGAGGTGGGGAGGTTGAAGATTGCCTTGGAGGGCTGCCTTGTGTGAAAACCTGAGGATGGAGACCCTCCTCCCTGAGCGGAGGCTCACTCTGTGTTTCAGGCCAGGAGTGCCTTCCTTTGGCCTGAGTTTTCTGGGTGTCTGGTTCAGGTCAGGAGTGGGGTGCGGTGCCCCTGCAGTTAGGGCTACCCACGCATAAGGTAGCACCTCTGAGCTACAGTTGGGCATCAGAGGAGGGTGCGACAGAGTGCTGTCTCGCAGGAGCGTCCAGGTGAGGGGTGCCAAACTCCCCATGGGGCCGGGAGCTTTCCTGAGTATCCTGCTGATCTCTAGACAATAGGGGTCACTTCCCTTGCAGTTTGGTGTTGTGGTTAAGTGCGCGGACTCTAATCTGGGAGAACCGGGTTTGATTCCCCACTCCTCCGCTTGCACCTGGCTGGATGACCTTGGGCAAGCCATAGTTCTGACGAGCTGTTCTCTCAAGGACAGATCTGGAAAGAGCTCTCTCAGCCCCACCTACCTCACAGGGTGTCTGTTGTGGGGAGGGGGAGGAGTTTGTAAGCCGCTCTGAGACTCCTTCGAGTAGTGAAGGACAGGGTGTAAATCCAATATTCCTCCTCCTCCTCCTCCTCTTCTAACTTTGGAGGAGGGACTTTGTGGCATAGAATCGTAGAATCACAGAGTTGGAAGGGGTCCTACAGGCCATCTAGTCCAACCTGTTGCTCAATGCAGGATCAGCCTAGAGCATTCCTGACCAGTGTAACAGAAGTATCAAACAAGCCCCCTAGCATCCCCTGCTGAGCCCCCTCCTGCTCTCGAATCTGCCCTTTCCGGGCCATCAGGAGGTCCAGCAGTGGGGCCAGGACACTAGAAACCCTCCCACTGTCCCCCCCCCCTGCAGTAAATCCAATATTCCTCCTCCTCCTCCTCCTCTTCTAACTTTGGAGGAGGGACTTTGTGGCATAGAATCGTAGAATCACAGAGTTGGAAGGGGTCCTACAGGCCATCTAGTCCAACCTGTTGCTCAATGCAGGATCAGCCTAGAGCATTCCTGACC